>NC_085864.1:4768827-4773827 GCF_034702125.1 Engraulis encrasicolus
CACACACACACACACACACACACACACACACACACACACACACACACACACACTCAGACCCCAGGTGCAGGTGTTGTGGTGCTTGTGGGGTTGATGAGAGGCAGTGAGCCGGGGCCTTCTCCTTCCTCTTCTGTGTGAGTAAACAAGCCTTCTATTCCCACTTTCCTTCCTTCCTGCCTGCCTGCCTTCCTGCCTGCCTGCACTCATGCACACCTAACCACCCATCTTTCCACCTGCCCCGGCCTTCAATCCCATCACCGCACAGGAGGGTGGGAGACCATTGAGAGCTGTTCCTGATGCCCCAACTCCACTCTCCTCCACATTAACAATCAGCACAACAACAACAACAACAACAACAACAGCAGCAACAACAACAAAATCAACAACAAGCAGTCAGTAGCCATTACCAACAGACCTGGGATGAAGTCAGGTAAGTCAGACAAGAAACAGCTTGCTCCATTTTTATGTCCTATTGTAAAGTGGAGGTGAGGGAAGCCCAAACAAAATCCAAATCCAACTCACTGTCCTGCGTGAGTGAGTGAACCAGTGTAATTGTGTCATTGCTGGACAATACTCTATGTAGTATTCAGCCTGGATGGACCTGGACTCAGCCTGGACCATCATTAGTCGTAGTATGTCAATCCAAATCTTTCACTGATTCACTAACTGGTGGCCGACGAAGTGAAGTCAGAGACGATCTAAATGTTAGAATTAAAGAATCTTTGGTGAAGTGGAAATCATGTCACAATGTAAATACTATGGCACTATATGTCCTATGTAGGAAACAAGTACAGATCAGTTCTCAAAAAGAAGTTGACATGTTGGTATCTTCATTACATTTTCATTTTATTTTACTTACTTACTTTATTTACTTTACATGACCATCACAAGGGTGGTTAGCCCCGCTTCTGCACTCCCGAACGAGCTATCTTGTTGGACTCTGCGCCTGTCTCTGCAAATATGGCGGAGGAAGCCAACGCATACAAACTTGGACCGAGGCACGTACGCACGCCCGCTCATGCCAGACGCGGACTGCAGCCGAGCGTTTCATTTTAGGCGGCAAATAATTGCGGATGAGGAGTTCTGTTAATTATGTTAGCCACCACCCATATCGCATTCACGCATGTGAGTCACAGTGGCAGCGGTGTTGTGTCCTGTTCGAACGGGCCCTGTGTGTGTGCGAGCGTGCGTGCGTGCGTGCGTGCGTGCATGCCTGTGTCTGTGTGTGTGTGTGTGTGTGTGTGTGTGTGCATGTGTGTGTATGTGTGTATGCATGTGTGGACTTGCCTGAGTGCATGTCTGTGGGCATGTGTGTCTGTATGTAGTGTATGTGTGTGAATGCGAGTGTGTCCATGCATATTTGACTGGAAGTATGCTATTTTGAGATTGTGTGTGTCTGTTGATGCATTTCCTCATCTGGTAAATAAAAAGGATAAAGACAGAGAGAGAGAGAGAGAGAGAGAGAGAGAGAGAGAGAGAGAGAGAGAGAGAGAGAGAGAGAGAGAGAGAGAGAGAGAGAGAGAGAGAGAGAGAGAGAGAGAGAGCAAGAGCAAGGGAATGAGTGAGAGAGAGATAGCGAGAACGTGCTCTCCATTAAGTATACGATGCCACTGCGCTGTTCAGTGAGCCCTGCCTTCCGATTCTCGTCTGCCACAGCACCGTCACTTTCCTTCCTCCACAATTTCCCTCCCCAGTGATCAAAGGCAGCCCCTTACACACACACACACACACACACACACACACACACACACACACACACACACACACACACACACACACACACACACTGCCCCCCCCCCGATCAGTATCCCCCAAGCACGTCTCTGCCTCCCTCTGTGTCTACCGATTGTCTTGCAGGCACAGCATGGACACCCCCCTGGGGCCTTGCACCCCCCACGGACACACGCACCCCACACCACCTCACTCAAACAGCGCTTCTTGCACTGCCCTCCCCCCCCCCGCTATACTACAAGCCAAAACTATCACTTTGCTCCCTCACCTACACCCCACTCCACACCCCCTCCTCCAACCTGCACCCTGCACTCCCGCTCACACCACTGTACACCCCCAACACCTCACCAAGCACCTCCTTCTCCATCACCCCCCTCCCCTCCTGCTGTACTCTACAAGCGGGGACACCCATCACAGCATTCCGCCTCCCTGCCACCCGCCCCACCCACCGCCACTGCACACTCCCAACAACCCACCACCCCCTCACCAAGCACCTCCTCCCCCCCATGCACATCGCACTCCAAACCACTCCCCTGCAAGCATCACCTCCTTCTCCTCCATGACCCCCTCCTGCTCTACCACCAGTGACACCATCACCATCACATCCCTCCGACCCCCTCAACCTAACCCTCACCCTCTCCACACCCCAACCACACACCCCCTCCTCCAAGCGCCCCCACCCCACCCCCACCCAACGTGTACCCTCTCCGCACGCACGCACGCACGCACGCACACACACACACACACACACACACACACACACACACACACACACACACACACACACACACACACACACACACACACACACACACACACACACACACACACACACACACACCTCAGCCCACCACCACTACACACCTCACTCAGACCCCCCACTGACCATCACCCACCACTCCCACTCCCACTCCATTGCACTTTCTCCGGGGGCCCCCTCCTGCTCTACTAGCAGGGTAACCATTGCGGCATCCGTGCTCCCTGACGCCACAACACCCCCCCCACCACCACCACTGCCCAACCCACTCCAGCTCCCCCCCCTCCACCCACCACCACCTCCTCCTCCCATGCTCATCTACCAGTGACACCATCACAGCATGCTTGCACCCTGCCAAAGTACACCGCGCTCCAACCCCCCCACACCACCCTCCACAGCCCCCAAACGGTAGCCCATCCATGGCCCCCCTTTGCTCTGCTAGCAGTGACAGCACCACAGCATCCCTGCTCCCTACTGCTACCCCCACTGCCACCACCAGCGTCTGATTTACAGGGGCAGGCTTCCTCTGTCACAGTGTGTGATTGCGACCCGCGGTTGACCCGCACAGGATATATAGCGTCCCAGGTTATCTACATAATGCAGGGACAGCGAGAGAGGGAGAGATAGCGCGAGAGAGAGGGGGAGAGGGAAGAGAGAGATAGTGGAAGACATACAGGGTTGATGGGTGGGGCGGGGGGTAGAGTGACAAAAAAAGAAAGGAGGATAGACAGCGAGAGAAGAGGAAGAAAGAGAGAGCAAGAGACAGATGGAGAGAGAGAAAGAGAGTGCTTCCATCTGAGAGACAGAGTGGCTACAGAGTCCTTTTTTATAGATAGACAAAGACGCGTGTTAAATGACTGGAAAGGAGAGGAGGGTTGTTTTTCTCCCTCCTTTTTTCACTGGCTCCATGAGGGCCCGTGAGCGAGCTTTTCATTAGTATACATGCTGTGCAGGTGGGTCGCCGTGTGTGTTTGGTGTCTCGCAGCGGAGCAGGTGAGCCGGCTCCTGTGAGCATCTGGGTGTGTGTGTGTGTGTTTGTTGTGTGTATGTGTGTGTGTGTCTGTGTCTTTGTGTGTGTGTTTATTCCTGGGTATACGTGTGTGTGTGTGTGTGTGTGTGTGTGTGTGTGTGCGTGTGTGTGTGTGTGTGTGTGTGTGTGTGTGTGTGTGTGTGTGTGTGTGTGTGTGTGTGTGTGTGTGTGTGTGTGTGTGTGTGTGTGTGCGTGTGTGTGTGTGTGCGTGCGTGCGTGCGTGCGTGCGTGCGTGAGGCACAGATGCACAGACACACACACACAAATATAAACACACACACACACACACACAGGTTGCTGAGCGCCTCTCGATCCCCGAGCATCTGTGCATCGGCAGCAGTGGCAGTAGAGACGGTGACAGTGACGGTGGCGGTGGCGGTCGCAATGACATCGGTGGCGCCGCCGCCGACACGTGAAACAGAAATGACGGATGAAAAAAAGACGTCCATAGATCATCGCCAAGTGCACACACATGATGCATAATCCCCCCCTTACCGTAATGTGTCTTTCATAATCATCATGACTACAAGACACAGGGAAAGAAAATAAAGAAAATAAAGAAAGAAATACAAAAAATGAACCCTGAAATGAAACAAACAAAAGGAAAAAAACAAAGAATGAGCAGTAGAAGAGTAAATAGATGAACACATAAACACAGCGCCGCTTTTTTTGGGCCATTATGAGACATGGCTGCATTCTTTTATGATATCCGACCATCAGTTATCCAGATGGCACAGGGAGACAGGGATCACAGGGATGCAGAAAACGAGAAAGAGAGAGAGAGAGTGAGAGAGGGAGAGATAGAAAGAGAGGGAAAGAATGATACAGTACACAAGAGAGTGAGAAAGAGAGCGATACAGACAGAGAGAAAGGAAATCATGAAGGAGAAAGAGAGGGAAGAGGGAGAGACAGACACGAAAGGAAGGAAAAGAGAGGGATAGAGATTGAGAGAGGAAGAGAAAAGGAATGAGTGAACTGGAAAGAGAGGGATTGACAAAAGAGAAAATGATGCTGCAGCATTGAGATGAGTGAGAGGTAAGCTTCCAGACTGAGAGAATGACTGAGGAATATACCGCTGTGCAGTGCAGTGTATGTGTATAATGTAACGTTTATGCGTCTGGCATTTGTTTATTTGTTTATTTATATATCTATCTATCAGTACGGTTATGTATGGCACTCTGCTTAGGCTGCACAGCATAATCAGGGCAAGCAGGTTAGTTGTCCCGGGCCCAGGGAAAGGAGGAGGCTCAAAATGGGGACCCATTACACTGTGTGTGTTGAGAAGGGTGCCTTTTCAGATGATTTTATCCCGGACTCGGGCAAAGCTGTCAGCGGCCCTGAGCGTGGTAAACAGCTGTTGCCGAGGTAGCATGCAGACTAGCGAGTCAGGTGCTGTGCTGCGCTTCCCTGATGTTCTGCTGTGAGGTGGAGATGCGAAGCGGTGTTGTTTTAGTGTCTCTCGTGCTGATGATGTGTGTGTTA
>NC_085864.1:4788827-4801327 GCF_034702125.1 Engraulis encrasicolus
ACACACACACACACACACACACACACACACACACACACACACACACACACACACACACACACACACACACACACACACACACACACACACACACACCTACCATCCCCGTCTCCCCCATTTGGGTAAGCTCCAGCGAGCATCACCCGGTAACCCACTGAGCTGAGACGCTTTATGGCAGCCATGGTGCTACCCCCATCAGTACCCACAATGCCGCAGTCATGATTGGGCCCTCTCGAGTTTACACTTAGAGTTTAGGGAGGTGGTATAAGTGGTACAACTCTCCATATGTAACATAACATGAGATAAACTTTAATGTCAACAAAGGGGAAAATTGTCTTGGACAAGTAGAAGTTACATGCTGTACCAAATATGCCGGTAGAATGACTAGACATAAACATGACATGACATGACATTGCATTTAGCTGATGCTTTTATCCAAAGCGACTTACATTTATATACAGGGTGTTGGTTACAGTCCCTGGGGCATGCAGAGTTAGGTGCCTACCTCAAGGGCACCTCAGCCATGGAGTGTGGAAAGGAGCGTAAGGGTGGGATTCAAACTGGCAACCCTCTGATCTTAAGTCCATCTCCTTCACCATTAAGCCACGACTGCCCCGCAAACATCCAAGAGGCATATAGCCAACAATAAAACACATGGGCTACAGATCACCAGACCAAACAAAAACAACATAGTCGGAAACCTGCAGCACATCTGAGGGTTTGGACCATATAGTTCAACTTCAAAGTCATCTGACACACAGTGTTGTCACCTCACACAACAAAAGTGAACAAACACACACACACACGCATACACTCCCAAAAACATTTTGCCTTAAAATAGCGGATGCACCTATGCACCATCCATGAAAAAAACACATAGAGTATGTACACATACAGTACACACTGGATACACACACATATGTATCTGTGCAGGTGCAACATACAGCATACATTCGCTACAGAATGCATTCTATGTACCGTACACTGACCTATGCATGCTCTCACGATCAGTGTGTGTGTGTGTGTGTGTGTGTGTGTGTGTGTGTGTGTGTGTGTGTGTGTGTGTGTGTGTGTGTGTGTGTGTGTGTGTGTGTGTGTGTGTGTGTGTGTGTGTGTGTGTGTGTGTGTGTGTGTGTGTGTGTGTGTGTGTGTGTGCCTGTGCCTGTGCCTGTGAGGGTGAAATGTGTACTGTATGTGTGTTCTAGTCTGGGAATGAACCCAATGCCTTAATATATCAGTCAGGGATCAAACAGCTGATACCGCATCTCCAGTGAGTCGGCTTGCCTTGTTTTTTGGCAGTCTGGACCGGCAGTGGGCCTGAGAGAGAGAGAAAAGAGAGAGAGAGAGAGAGAGCGTGTGTGTGTGAGTGAGCCTCTGCACCCTGGAGGGTCCTCTGGAAGTCTGCCACGTCCTCAACTGAAAGTGTAATATTTAGGACTCCGCAGAGTGTTTTTGGAAATCTTCGTTTTAGATCGCAATAAAAATCAAATAATTTATCTGGTGGTGAGTTGGGGTGTTGGGCTTTGCTTCAAGCATCTACAGTAGAACGCCATGACGTCTTGCGGTAATCTTAGATAAACGAGAATTCTTTTTTAAATGTATTGAAATAGTGAAAAATAGCCTAACCCTTGTGAACCTCATGCATCACCTTCTCAAGGCTATTCACTGTAACCAGCACTATTCCTCTGAATGAATAAGTTGAAATATGAACTACGAGTGTGGTTACATTGGTGGCTCTGTGTGGAAAGTGTGAGAGACACCCTCTCTATTCTTTTTTTTTGTGGAGATGGAGTTTGGCGGGTATGAGTGTTTGTGCATGGGTAAATGGGTGTGGCGGCTGTGTGTGTGTGCGCGTGTGTGTTTGTGTGCGTGTACGTGTGCGTGTGCGTGTGTTTGTGTTTGTGTGCGTGTGCGTCTGCGTGTGTGTGTGTGTGTGTGTGTGTGTGTGTGTGTGTGTGTGTGTGTGTGTGTGTGTGTGTGTGTGTGTGTGTGTGTGTGTGTGTGTGTGTGTGTGTGTGTGTGTGTGTGTGTGTGTGTGTGTGTGTGTGTGTTGTATGTCAGTGTGTGAGATCACGCCTGGAGGTGCTAGTGAAAGAAGGTGCCACTGGGAAGGCATGGTGCCATGGCTTGCCCGCTCCATTTTAGCAGAACAACCCTGTCACACACACACACACACACACACACACACACACACACACACACACACACACACACACACACACACACACACACACACACACACACACACACACACACACACACACACACACACACACACACACACACACACACACACACAGACATACACACACACACACACACCATACCCCCCACCCTAGTCAACATCGCTTCCTATAGGGCCTCAGTGTCTACCAAAGCCTACTGACGCCAGCAATCAGGGGTAGACTACCAGGCACCAGTGACTGGCTTGGCTCTCAGGCCCAACACTGACTCACCACCTCCAGCAGGGGCGCTAGCTCTCACCTCCCGCCTCACAGGACCACGGGGAGGAGAGGTGAGGTGCAGCTTCGGGTTTATTTTTAAACACCGGAAGCTGAGCCATGTTTTTTCTTTGTGGGTGATTTTGTGAGTTAAGAGAGAGAGAGAGAGAGAGAGAGAGAGAGAGAGAGAGAGAGAGAGAGAGAGAGAGAGAGAGAGAGAGAGAGAGAGAGAGAGAGAGAGAGAGAGAGAGCACAGAACAAGGCAATTGATTAGAGGGAACAGGAGAGATAGATAGAGGGAGAGAGAGCTAGAGAGAGAGGGTGAGAATTAGAGAGAGGATTCTGTAGAGTGATAGAGAGGAGGAGGAGAAGAATAGGAGGAGGTAGAGTCTAGAGAGAAAACGAGAGATGGAGAGAAATTGGTATGGGAATGGAAGAAGACCATTCCCCCATGATTCTCCTCTCTTCTCCTCTCCTCTCGGAGGGATTGAGCGCTTCTCTCGGCGGCACAGAGGTCTCATCTGGTGCTCTGCGCAGACAAAACATCAATTACTGATTTGTCAATGCTGAGCATGCTCTCAAAATGCCTGTCATTTCATTTCCAAATCAATCACTTTCGGACTGACGGCGGATTATTGGCTGGGAGGGTAGTTTGGAATCCCAGAGCAGCAAACGTCGTCAACAGCAACCAGAGCAGCTCCAGCTGCTGACACAGACACACACACATGTTTTTCTGCCTGTGAAGTGAAAATCAAATGGAAAAATCATGACAAAAAAAAATCTGGTTATAAATGGCAATGAAAAATGGCAGTTTACCTAATAAGCGGTGGGAAATGAAAGAAATGATGCCAAAAGTATTTGTAGAGTTCATTTGCTTTAATTTGGTCCCTGGGACCTTTAGGGATATTTTTCTCACACAGTTGCATCTATGACTAAAATAACAAATCTCGCCATGATTTCTAAGCTAAAGCTGAGGTCTGTATCGAAATACTTGTAGTATTTACCCACTGTGTAACAGAGCAGTCTAGATGACCTCTTAGTTTTTCTATCATCATTCTTGGTACTGTGTTTTGCGTGTGACTGTCCTGTGCCTGGCGCATGGTGCTTGGCCTGGTCTTTTCTGAGTCTGCTGGGCTGCTAATGTCCTGCACGACTCCTCTGAGGCGGACCTCTCAGGATCAATCCTGGCTGTCAGTGTGTTGACGCAGGTGCCAGTGAGGTTGTGGAGACGGAGGGTGGGGGGGGGGGGGTGGGGATTGGGAGGTAGGAATGAAGCGATGGATAGATGGATAGAGGGAGGGAGGATGGAGGGAGAGAGAGAGAGATGGGGGATGGGGGTGGTGGTGGCAGCAAGGTGTGTGTGTGTGTGTTTGCATGTGCATGCGCATGCGTGTGTGTGTGTGTGTGTGTGTGTGTGTGTGTGTGTGTGTGTGTGTGTGTGTGTGTGTGTGTGTGCGCGCACGCGCGCGTCTGTGCATGTGTGTGTGTGTGTGTATGTGTGTGTGCGTCTGTGTGTGCTCGTCTGTGTGTGTGTGTCATCATGCTGTGTGTGTCATCATGCTGTGTGTGTGTGTGTGTGTGCGTGCGTGCGTGTGCGTGTGCGCGGGCCTGTGCCTGTGCATGTGTGTGTGTGTGCGTCTGTGTGTCCGCGTCTGTGTGTGCGCGTCTGTGTGTGCATGTGTACGCATATGTGTGGCTGGGCGCAGCAGCAGGGATCTCTCCGGGATGGGATTCGCATTTACATTTATATGTATATGTAGATGTGTTGCACGGTGCGGCGCAGCGCATGGCGACATGTAAAGACGTTGACACGGTAATCACTGGGCTGGGGGATGCCACCTGTCCAGTCTCCCTGTGTGTGTGTGTGTGTGTGTGTGTGTGTGTGTGTGTGTGTGTGTGTGTGTGTGTGTGTGTGTGTGTGTGTGTGTGTGTGTGTGTGTGTGTGTGTGTGTGTGTGTGTGTGTGTGTGTGTGTGTGTGTGTGTGTGTGTGTGTGTGTATGATTCTGATGTGGACGAGACAAACCAGGCCTCAGATAACTACCTGTGCTAGCCATCAGTCCCCTGACAACACACAATATTATGCAAATGTCTGTTGGCATGACGGCAGCATGCAGCGCTGTCTCTCATCTTCTCTCTTTCCCTCTCTCTCTCTCTCTCTCTCTCTCTCTCTCTCTCTCTCTCTCTCTCTCTCTCTCTCTCTCTCTCTCTCTCTCTCTCTCTCTCTCTCTCTCTCTCTCTCTCTCTCTCTCTCTCAGACACATAGACTCGCAACATAGAGATGCCCTACCAGACACACAAAACACACAGACGCATGCACACACACACACACTCACTCTCACACACGCACGCACGCACACATGCATGCGCACACGTACACACACACACACACACACACACACACACACACACACACACACACACACACACACACACACACACACACACACACACACACACACACACACACACACACACACACACACACACACACACACACATGCGCGCGTGCACACGCACACACACACACACACACATACACACACAAACACACACACACACAGTGCCCCCAGCAGACTGCTGATCAGTGTGACCACTTTCCCTCTGTCACTCTCTCTGCCTGTCTTTGTTTTCCCCGGCCTTCATTTGGCCCCTGTCAATCATCTCATCTGTTCTTTTATCCCTCCCTGACTAGCTCCAGACTTTCCCCTCTTCCCTTCTTTTACACGCTTGTCTTTTCCTCTCTTGATCTCTGTCTCATCCCTCTTTTTTGCATGCTGACTAGCCTAGTAGGCCTACTTTCCTCCTCCGTTCCTTTGCACTCTTTTCCTCTTTTGAGCTCTCTGTTTCATCTCTATCTTCTATTGCTGACTAGCCTGCTTTCCCAGCTTCTCTTCTCTTCTCTTCTCTTCTCTTCTCTTCTCTTCTCTTCTCTTCTCTTCTCTTCTCTTCTCTTCTCTTCTCTTCTCTTCTCCTCCATTTGTTTCTCGTATTTTTTGTCTTTTTTCTTTGCTGAGCACTGTCTCTCCCCTCTCACTCCTCCGATATTAAAAAATACTTTTGAATTGTGTAGTTGTGTAGCACAATATATGACCGAATTCTCCCTGGACAGACAAATCTCATCACATGATTTTTATTCCTTTCTTTTTCCTTTTGCTTGAATTCTTTCACAATTACAGTAATGTCATGCTTCTATGGGTGACAACATTTATTTTCAAAAACAAATCTGTGGGATTTTGTGCTACGGTATCTTTGTTTTCATTCTCTTTACTGTAAGTCGTTATTTCCCTCGCGACCCAACAGCTCGCCTTTAGTATGCTGAGCATTAGAGTGGCCAGCTTCTAGCTGTTTGTTTACAGAGAGGTCAGGACTCTCTCCCCTTTCTCTTGTTCTCTCTCTCTCTCTCTCTCTCTCTCTCTCTCTCTCTCTCTCTCTCTCTCTCTCTCTCTCTCTCTCTCTCTCTCTCTCTCTTCTTTTTCTCACTCTCACATAGTCTGTTCCTTCTCTGTTTTTCTCTTCCCTTGTCCCTCTCTGATTCTCATTCTGTCTCTTTTATTCTCTCTTTTCTCTCTCCATACCCTTGTCTGCGAGTCTCTCCCCATTTCTCTCGGCAGCTGCCTCAGGCTCTGTTTTTGCCCACTTCAGAGTGGCTTAGCCAGGGCACACGCGGGTGAATATGACACCTGCCCGCACTGAAACCCTGCCAGCCAGGTCCCGCTGATAACAGAGACTGCCCTCACCACACCACACCACACCACACCACCCTGCCTTACCCCACACCACCCTCACCTCACCCCAACAGCCAGACTACCCCACCTGCCCGCCTGCCTACTTCCCCTCCTCCACACCACCCCCTCCAGTCCCTACTCCCCAAGGACGACTGGCCAGCCTCCCCAAAGCTCCTGGGCCCTAAACTGTGAGATAAGCTAAAGCTAACACAAACACGTCTGTGTCTTTCAAGACCGGCTCAGGCTTCATACGTATGTAAACAAGAGAAAAAGGGGCCAGACACATTGGGAAAGCCCACACTGCTTTACTTCTGAGGTTTCATTTAAATCCTCAACACTTTGGAAATGGGGACGTTGGAAGCTGAATAAAGTTGCTTTGTGGGTGTTGGAGTTGGAGGTGGTATTGAAAGCTCATTGGAAATATACCAAGCCATTTGGCAGTGCAAGACTTATCTATAGTACCTTTGCCATGCCTACAATTCAGATAAAATTCAACCACGAGTAAGAAAGAGAGACTAGAGCGGTGATTGTAAAGCATATGTTTAGGGAGAGGTTATATACGGTACATTTTCAGTTTGGGTGATATGCACTACATTGTCTAAGGAAGACATATTAGCCTTTTGACATACTGAAAATGGCACTATAAATTAGAAATATTATTCTAGGTATATATAGGTATCCTAATATAGAGTTATGTACCTGCTGGATTGTGTAGCTTATGGATACAATAGCTCTTGACAAGGCAAGAGCTGAGCATCAATATGGATGAAGAAGTCACACGAGAGGACTCTGGCAGTTCAGACTTTCCCAAAGCAATGTATAGTTTTCCACAGAGTTGAATAAAGTAGAAGTGGAAGTAGAAGTACTCTTACAGATGTAGAGATACTTCTACATCTACTACTAGAGTACTTCTGAGTACTTCTACTTCTACTTTATCACCGCCGCCAAGGAGGTTATGCTTTAGGTCGTGTTGTTTTCGGTCGCGTTGGTGTCTGTGTCCTGTTTGTCAGCAGGATAACTCAAAAAGTCATGAACGGATTTGAATAAAACTTTATGTTGTTTTTGTTTATGAGCTGTTGGAAAGGGAAAAAAAGGAACAAGTGATAACATTTTGGTGGTGATCCGGAACCAGAAGATTAATTGCGGGATTGGGCGAATTTTGACATTCCAGTTTTTAACTCCACAAAAAGAAGGCAGAAGGACTTGAACAAAAATAGGGTGTAAGATAGTCAAATGTTCTATTAAACAGCTTCCTTGGCGGAGGCCTGCACTCTCTGAGTGCATTTCTAGTTCAACTCTGGTTTTATAGGCCACCTGACAACCAACACCTCTCACCTTGCCTTGCTCCCCTGGAAACACGCAGATGTTGTATCGCACAACAAATTGTACGCATATATTTCTTTCTGCATTACAAATATGATGTAAGCCATCACACTTCATATAAAACAGCAAAAGGTTTATGTTAGTCAGTATTGATATTGGCTAATCCCTCAGCCACCTTGACTAACTGCAGTTTGTCGCTGAGGCCCTATATCATCATCGCCCAGCAGAAATGAGTACAACAGAGAAAGCCACATCGTACGTACTTCCTCAATCTCTCTCTCTCTCTCTTTTCCTCCTTTTCGCTCCTGTTCGTGTCCCACAGTTGAACCACTCCCCAAGACAGACAGCCGCCTTTGACACCGTCGCCCCGTGATTAAATCTGTCCCTAAAGCGAGAGTGAGAGAAAGAGAGTAGAAGACAGAGAGAGAGAAAGAGAGGGAAAGAGTGAAAGAGAGAGAGGAAAAAAATAAAATGTCTTTTTGCTCATTTATATTATCACACTTTGCCCTTCCACATCCTTCCCTGGCCAGACCAAAAGAGCATTTAAAAGGCAGCCACTTATTAAACATAATCTAGTGAAGTTATTAAAACAAGCCCAGCTTACCGCAAGATCCCTGCCACAATTCAATTACCTGTGTTGCTGCAGGCGGGACGGGGATGGGGACGGGGGCGAGAGGAAATGACAGGGGCCCCGGCTCCGCTCTTAGCACCAGAGACGAGACGGCCGAGGAGCATCGTTAGTGCGCCGCCAATTAACACAATGGGCACGGGGCAATAATGAGCTCGGGGAGGATTTGACAAAGTAAAGTTGAGGTTCAGGGGCAATGTGTGTGCTGTCGGAAGATTTGGTGGAGGAGGGTGTGTGTGTGCGTGTGCGTGTGCGTGTGCGTGTGCGTGTGCGTGTGTGTGTGTGTGTGTGTGTGTGTGTGTGTGTGTGTGTGTGTATGGAGGGTGGGGGGGGCTGGTGTTGAGGCGAAGATGGGGCCAGGGAGCTCACAGAATGTGTGTCTCTCTCTTTTTACCTTCTGTCTCTATCCCTCTGTCCCCTCTCCTCTTTCTGCCTCCCCCTCTCTCTCCCACTATCGCTCGCTACTCTTTCTCTTGTTCTTTCCTTCTTTCTCTCGGCCACGTGAGTGAAAGCTCTGTGGCGCTAGCTCTGCCTCATATTAGAAGGGGCATTGCCTTCGATTAGATTCTGAATTAGATCACTGTCTGCAATTGCCGTTTTTTTTTCTCTTTTCCTCATCGTCCTGCAGGCTCTGTGCTCAAGGTAGGCTCGGTAGGCCCAGACTAGATAATTAGACCCCCAGCAAAACTCTGATGATTACTTTCTGATGGAGTGTCATCATTTATCACGCTGCCCTGTGTCTCAGTGAGCCTAGAGTTGAGGAGGGGAGAGATATGACACCAGCACAAAATGGATCCCCAAAGAGTCCCTGTTGGCAAGTAAAAACAGTGAACCTGTTGGCCTCTGTGACACAGGGAGAAAAGCAACCATTTTCCCCTCCTGTTCCACCTCTTGTCTGTCCAGCGATCCGTCCGTCTGTCTGTCTGTGTGTCTGTCTGTCTGTCAGTCCGTCAGTTTGTCAGTCCATCCCCTAAGCTCGTGGTGTGTGTCTCTCTGTCCCTGGCAGAGTCGGTGGGGTTATCGCTGTAATTGGATCACCTCCTCCTCGTCATGTAGCTACCCCCCAACACCACCACCACCATCACCACCACCAACGCCACAACCGCCTTTTTCCAGATACCCCCCGACCCTTTCACTCACACACACACACACACACACACACACACACACACACACACACACACACACACACACACACACACACACACACACACACACACACACACACACACACACACACACACACACACACACACACACACACACACACACACACACACAGACACAGACACAGAGTCATCCAGCCACCTCCACCACTGCTGCTGCTGCTGCGGTTGCTGCTTTAATTTCTCCTTTGTCTTTAATCTGCAGTAGCCGGGGCTGGCTGAGGTAATCCTCCTGATAAGTGGCAGACGGATTGCCTTTCCGAGCAGCGACGGACAGCCAAACACCAGCGGCCCTGTTTGTAAGCCCTGTGTAAACATCCACAGATATTTAGAAGGAGGGGACGAGAGAGCAGGACGAAAAAAAGGGGGAGACTTGGGGTGGAGATGGAGCTCGTGGGGTTGACTCTCGGATGGTCAGATGGGCAGACATGCCGTTTGTTTGGTTTTTTGTGTTTTTTTTCTTGTGCGGGTGAAGTGGAGGTTAGACAAGGTGACCTGAAGGTTATGGCAAGAGGCGTTACCTTTTGTGTTTGTAGCTGTGGGCTGCTTTGAGGTCAGACTTCAAGACGACATGAAACGAGGCCATGGAAGGCAAAACCAAACTTGCTTATTTTTTCTGAAAGAGAGGAAAGTTCATCCAGGCACTCCAAACAAGGTGTCCACGTGGGAAGTTACATTAAAAGGCCTTTAATAAATCTAGGCTAATGACAGGCTTTTTAATGTAACTTCCTGTTTCCCAACACCTTGTTTTGTAGTGCCTGGGTGAACTTTTCTCTCTTGAATGATTGGATCCTCAATATCTATGAGCACCCAACAAAACTCTAAAAACACACCGATGACTGCTTGAGATTCTAGCCACATAGATACTTTTCTTGCTATTTTTTTTTTTTTTTTTGATTTTTTTTTCCCAAGATAGAGGCCACACCTTGCGTGGTGTTTTTGAAGTATTTAAGAGTGAAGCTTGCTCAAAGCTGAAAATTGGACTTCGGAAACCAAATTTCTAACATCCAAAGGGCCAAAAACAACTGCACCGGCAGCGAATGTTAGCTGTAGACATGTTCTCACCTTTTTGATGTTTTTAAATTGAATTATTATTACATGTAAGTCTAGGCAAGTCATTTTATTTGTACAGCACATGTAAATGAAACAGTATTTATACAGTGATGTTGTAATTATGTACAGTAAGTGCAGAACTACTACAAATTATGAAATAGTAGCTAATACAAATAAGTAAATAATATGAGTTGTAGGTTTTATGATTTCATATTTGTAAGCAAAACAGAACACCAGCTGAGAATCTCATATTTATTTATCACAGACGAGCGAATGTCAATAATGCTCTTGTCAGGCCCGAGGAAAACAATCTGTTCACTGTCGGCATCGACCCTGTTTTTCTAATTGGATAATTTATACCATTGAGTTCATTTGTGCATACATTGGGAGATATGAACAAGTTAATGAATGAGAAATCGTTTTATTTAGCGACAGATCTGTTTTAACACCATGGCTTCAATGGTGACGCTTTAACCCCTGGATCAATGAGCTTCTAATACGTTGATTGGGATCAAAAATTACCACAGTCAATATTACTGTTTTGGAAGTCTGGCACCCAGACAGCTGCAGACACACTCATCTGCAAACAGTCGCCCATGCTTGTTGACATATAAGCACACACGAATACTCATAGCATATTCTGCAAATGCACACACACAAATACAGGCTACGCATACATACAAACGCATGCATGCACGCATATGCACACATATACAGACATACACACATACACACAGACATACACACACACAGAAATACATAATCCAATGGATGAACAGGTGATTCCCACTGCGAGCAGTATTCGGGCCCCTCGTCACCTCCCTCCTCCGCCTCGTGACTCCTGAGAGCCACAGACATGACATCACAACATCAGATCTAGCACCCCCAGACGAGTGCCCCGCCTCCCTCACCCCTCTTGCCCCTCTCACCCTACTTGCCTCTCTCTGATTGGCCCAGCAAGCTGCCCCGCTGTTTACCCGGTGAAGTCATGGGATTCTGGCTGACCCCTCTCTGCCTGAGATACTTATCGGGGTAGGGCTAGCGTGCGGAGAGAGCAGGCCTAGCCTAGCGTGGCCTGGTTTGTCCCTGAGATCCGGCCTGGGGGGTTAGTCCCCCCCTTTCTCACACCTCGGCCACATGGGAGACTTGGCCTCGGCTAAAGGGGAGAAGAGAGGAAAAAATATATACTCACACATAGTGCTGCGTCCAAGCTCATCCTGGGAAAGCGCCTAATTGAATTATCGGTTGGAAGAGGGGGAGAGAGGGGAGAGATTCCAGGGAATGAGACCATTGAGAGTGATTTCACATGCTCTGCAAAACACTTTGCGATCCGATGCTTAGTCTTGGCAGCACTCCGTGCTTTTGGAAGCCAAGAAATTAAAACTGTCCTGCGTGTGTGGACAAATGACAGTGATCTGAGAAAAAAAAAGTGCGTGGGTTTGTGTGTTGTTCTTTGAGTAAACGTGTGTATGTGTGAGTGTGTGGAGACGGCAGGATGTCGTGTGTGTCATTCCTGCCTGAGGTGGCTCCCACAATCCTCGGTGGAGCAATTCCGCCAGCGCTGCTCAGCTCAGCTCACTGGGCGCTCCGCTGCAGGTGTTTGCAGTTAAATATGCTAAGCTACAGATGTTACGGGAAGAGTCGCGACATCCAACAATACATGTGGGGCTTTGTTCAACATTTTAGTTCATATTTTCTCTTAAGTGACTTACAAGTGTCAGAGAGGGCTGGGAGGGAGTGCTATTCCAACTGTGCTGAACAGCTTTTTCCAGAGCTGGATTCGCTAGTGTTTCCCCCCCCACGGGAAACTGTGTTGAAATGCCATCAGTTCATCAGCTAGAAAAGGCTGATTCAGCTTTTGTGATGTTCCTTTTTCTTCCCCTCAGTTATAACGTTTTTCCCCCCCCCCCCCCCCACCAAAGCTGCCTTCCCAACTGGAAAACTCACCATGCAAAGTCGTTTGTCGTATCGCGGACGAGGAAAGATAACACAACGGGAACGAGGCCCTTTTTTTCTTCCAAGAGCGTAAGAACATGCAGACATGCAGACTTAAATCCTTTTGAAGACCTGCAGGGATTGCGAGACATTTAATTCTCGTCTTGTCTCGTCTCGTCTCGCCGAGCAAAGCTGGGATTCGAGAAGGGGGTGCAGATGTGGAATATG
>NC_085864.1:4811327-4813827 GCF_034702125.1 Engraulis encrasicolus
AAAAGAAACTTGAGAAAGAGGCGAGAGAGAGGAAAAAGGAAAGAGGCAAGGACAAGCGCCAAGGTCAAAGGCATCCCCTCCCAAAAGTGTTGGTGGTGGAGGCTGCAGGGTTGCTGGGTGAGGAGGAGGAGGAGGAGGAGGAGGAGGAGGTGGTGGTGGACTTGCTTGGATACAAGACTTATTTCTCCACCCCCTCTATTGTTGGGGCCCCATCCTATCCGAGCCCTATCCTCTTGTGCATCCAACTTCATTTCCACTTCAATTTTTATCAACCTCTTGCTCTCCTCTCGAGGAGATAGGATACAAGCTCTGACACGAATTAGCCCCCAGATTGACTGATACTGCTGAGGCCCAGGGGACCCCGCATGGGCGAAAAAGCCTCTGCCTCTGCCTCTCTCCCCCGACTACACTCCCCTCTCTCCCTCTCTTTCTCTCTCTCTCTCTCTCTTTCTCTCTCTCTCTCTCTCTTTACCCCCACTCCTCTCTCCCCGCCTTACAGACCTCTCCCCTATAGCTCTTGCTGCCCTCCTTCACTCACTCCCTTCCTCCTCACTCCTCCATCTTCCATCTCCTTACCCTCCATTCCTCTCTTCTTTCCTTAGTTCTTTTTCTCTGTTTTGTTCTCCTTTTCTGTCCATCTGTCACTCTTTTTTCTGTATCTCTGCCTTCCCTCTCTCTCTCTGTCTCTGTATTTCTCTCTCTCTCTCCCTTCCCCTCTCTCTCACCATCCCTCTGTCTCTTTTTTCTTCCTCTCTCTTTTCTCTCTTACTCTTTCTCTCTCGCCTTCTGCTTTTTTATTTTTTGCCGCCTCTCTCTTTCTCCTCAGGTTGTTTTTCCCCGGTGCCTCCTTGTCAGTCACCTGTCTATGTGACATCAACCCCCCACCCACCTCCTCCTCCTCCTCCTCTCCATCCCCCTCCTCCTGGCGTTGACAGACAGGCGCTGCCAGGTTCTGACGGAGTAATTTGCTCGGAATTTACAAAACGCGTCCGCATCAAAGATGGCAGGCTGGGTCGTGTGGAAGTGATTGCATTAACGGCCCCGGTTGAGAGGTCTATTTCCATTCATCACCCCGGCCATGACAGACACACAGACACAGACACAGACACAGACACAGAGACACACACGCTGGGTGCCCCCCCCCCACACACACACGCACATACACACACACACACACACACACACACACACACACACACACACACACACACACACACACACACACACACACACACACACACACACACACACACACACACACACACACACACATCAAGGTTTCTCTTTTTCCCCTCAAGTTTCTAAGATTTGTCTTCTAAGTGTGAGTTTGGTTTGTTGCGGTGCACACACACACACACACACACACACACACACACACACACACACACACACACACACACACACACACACACACACACACACACACACACACACACACACACACACACACACGCAGGCACACACCACCTCTCCTTTCTCTTCTCTACAAGAGAAACTCTGCCCCCTGATCTCACCGGCTTGCGAGAGAGCTCTGAAGGTACTGTGAGATCAGAGGAGGTGTGCATGCCTGCATGTGTGCGCGCGTGCCTGTGTGTGTGTTCTTGTGTGCCTGCGTGTACGTATGTGTGTGTGTGCAGCACAACAAACCAAACTCACACTTAGAAGTGAGTCCGTGTGTGTGTATGTGTGTGTGTGTGTGTGTGTGTGTGTGTGTGTGTGTGTGTGTGTGTGTGTGTGTGTGTGTGTGTGTGTGTGTGTGTGTGTATGTGTGTGTGTGTGTGCGTATGTGTGTGTGTGTGTGTGTGCGTGTGTGTGTGTGTGTGCGCGTGTGTGTGTCTGTGTATCTGTGTGTCGGCCCAGACACCCTCAAAAGAGTGTGCCCCATGGACACTGGCCTGTGTGCTCCGCTCCGCCGTCTCATCTCACACCAAAGACAGCCGGAGTGGCCTCTGCAGTGGCCTGATACCGACCTCCACCCACCACACACACACACGCACACACACACACACGCACACACACACACACACACACACACACACACACACACACACACACACACACACACACACACACACACACACACACACACACACACACACACACACACACACACACACACACATAGTCACACACTCACACACACACCAAAAAACTCACTCTAACCCCTCCTCTCTTACCTGACTGTCCGCTGTGAGTCTGCCCACACACACACACACACATACACACTTCCTCACAACTGAGATGAAAAAATAACCCCCAACTCCCCCCCCATATGTTATCTGCATCTCATCAAAGAAAGCCTTCTCCTGTCAAGGTGAAGCGTGTGACACATCACATCTCACCGCCTCCTTCCAAGATGGCAGACTTGAAGATGAGGAAGAGTGCGGTGGAAGTAGAAGTGGGCGCCTTGGTCCTGTTAGAGGAGGAAGGGGACATGTGGCAGGGGGATGTGGTGAGGTGTGCATGTATGTGTCCGTGTGTGTGTGTTGGGGGGAGGGGG
>NC_085864.1:4828827-4838827 GCF_034702125.1 Engraulis encrasicolus
GGATTTAGCTCGGAGCTGGAGGGTTTCAACATGAAAAGACTTTATCGGTTGGAGGGCCCAGCGGAAGGCTGCCGGGGAAGGCTTTCCTTGTTGTGGAAATGGAGAGGGGAGAATGTGGCGAAGAAGAGAGAGAGATAGAGAGAGAGAGGGAGGGAGAGGAAGAGAGAGAGGGTGATATAAGGAGCACTAGAGAAGAGAAGAGGTGCGTTGGGGCGTTGTGGCTGGGTGGGTGGGCATACCATAGAAGCAGGCCAGAAACTGTCGCCAACTACAGAGAGAGAGAGAGAGAAAGAAAAAAGAGAGAGAAAGAGAGAGAAGGAGAGAAATGTAAAGTAGAGTGATAAAAGGCTGCTTCCTTTGACTGTGAATGCACACAGATAGAGCATTTTTGGTCGCATAATATTTGCACAGGGAAAAAATGCACATTGACATACGCTTTGCATAAAATAACTTTAAAGGAACCTCTAAGGGTTTGTAATGTGAATAAATCCAATGGGAGCGTTACTATGGATTCTCAATATTCCTGTTTCTTTCTTGCTTACAATTCTCAATATTTTTTGTTTGTTTCCATACATTTGACATGATCTAAAGGATGTCGAAGGAAAAAGGCATTATTTTCTCTCAAGGGTTTGTGTGAGTGTTTACTGGGCTGTGTGCATGCGTGTGTGCATGTGTACGTGCGTGCGCATGTGTGCGCATGTGTCTGCAAGTGAAGCGAGGAACGTGCTGATGATTACAACCAGAACATCAGTGTGTGTGTGTGTGTCTGTGTGTCTGTGTGTCTGTGTGTGTGTGTGTGTCTGTGTGTGTGTCTGTGTGTGTGTCTGTCTGTGTGTGTGTGTGTGTGTGTGTGTGTGTGTGTGTGTGTGTGTGTGTGTGTGTGTGTGTGTGTGTGTGTGTGTGTGTGTGTGTGCGCATGGCTGTGGGATGAGCATGTGTCTGGCGTGTGCGGGGGGAGCACATGGTCAAGTGGTCAACAAATGAAAACGGAAAATTGCTGGCACTTGTTGTGGCTATTGAAGTATGGAGTGGGGCCGGGGCGGGCAGGTCATGATAGATGGAGCCCTTTTTTCCATTATTGATATTCTCCAATATTGGCCAAAAAGGCCCCAGCCATACGCTATACCACGACTGCTATTATGTTTTATGTTCTCTCACACACACACACATATAAGAGTGCACGCACACACACACACGCACACGCACACGCACACACACACACACACACACACACACACACACACACACACACACACACACACACACACACACAGGTAAACACAACCACACAAACAATGGATGTTTGAGTGCATGTACCCACACATGTGCACACACACATAGTAAACAGAAAAATAAAACTACTTGATGACAAAAATGGTTCTTTTGCTCCGATGTTTGCTTGTTTGCTTTAAATATGTTTGGTTGTTTATAGCAATATCCAATTTTCTAAACCACAGATTTTTAAACATTTATACGGGTATCCACTATCCACAAATATTTAATTTTCAGCCACCGAATGATCCCCTCGTGAGGAAGCTAGCTGTAACACTGCCTGATTAAAAATGGGCCTTCACACAGTGACTCATTTTAATTAATTTGATTCCGTTTTTTCTTAAACATCATCACAAACAAAGCGCAAAAATAAATAAACAAAACCATTCTACTGTAGGCAATCAGTGTTAAGTAAATATCTATAGCATAAATGCTCTAAAGCTCTGATGTCACGTTAGCACGACACGGTAATGCATCACCACTCGCAATTGAATGCAGGCTACTCGACACAGATTGCAGCTGATGTGGATAGCACAGATGACAGGTGGATAGCTACTTATGACAAATGGCCTCATTTTGGTAATCAGGTCATTCGTCAGTCCTAACATGTGTCTACTGGGACGAGTTGAAGCATGGGATCAGGTAGCATTACTTACTGTTCTGTGGAGTATCGTGTATTCTGTGGAAGGCTATCAGGGATGTCCTGAAAGGTACTCTCAAGCAAACATAGTTTATTCATCTCTAAAGTTTGAGAGGTAGGCTAATGGTTTATTCACCCCTGCAAACAGTTTATCCATCTATGGCTGTTGCAGAGTGTATTTTATTTCAAATACATCTAACATTCAGGAATTGTATTACATCATGTAATTTAAAACATCTGAAGCCATAAAGCATACAGTAACAACACCAGTCACATCATATTGAGCTTATAGGCGCCAAAATCTTGCCCAAAAGCATGCATACTTCATGGATATTCTGTGGCACAGTACCGCTCTCCAAAAGCATCATCATTTGTAATACAAAATTGTTGTAAGCCAACCACTGGCCAAGCCAGACGGGTCTGTAATCGCCCGTTGTGTGTGCCTAGACCAGTGGTTCTCAACCTTTTTTGAAGAAACACCCCCTTGGCCTCATCACAGGCCTCCCAACACCCCCTTGACATCACCATAAGACTGACAACGTCACCCTTAGTATTAAATCATTAAATGCCTCTAATGCCTCCCAATGGTAACTAAGCACCACCCCCTCTTAGTTATATCCTTCTCAACACCCCCCTAGAGCTCCCCAAGGGCCCCTGGGGGACCGTACCGCCCCTGCTGAGAAACACTAGCCTAGACTGTAGTAGCCTATTGCGAACATATCTACATGGCTAATGCTAACACTGGAGCACCATTAGTCATTGGCTCTATCTATCCGTCACTGCATGACTGTTTTGCCATCCACTTTGCTCTGCCATGCACTGTAATCTATGTCCCCAGCGCAGCACTGTTTCCCTCTGCTACTGTACGTGTCAGGCCTATAAAAGGCCCTTTAGTAGCATGTCACCACTCTATGGCAGCCGTGTGCTGATGGATCAAAAACATATTCATATTGTGATGAAAATGTTTTCTAAGAAAGGAGAGAAAAAAGAGAGAGGAGAGGAGAGGAGAGGAGACGAGAGAGGAGAGAAATTTTCAGCGGTGGCGTTGAAAGGAAACACGGGATGGTGCAGGCGGATGGGAGTCCCGCTGACAACAATTGAACGCTTGACAGGGGAGTCATTACTCTGAGCACTTCCCAGCCAAATTTGTGTAAGTGCGTACTGTGCAGAGAGGAAAGAAGAAGAAGAAGAAGAAGAAGAAGAAGAAGAAGAAGTGAGAAAAAAAGAAATGAAAGAAAGAAAGAAGCAAAAAAATCCTAAACCACCAACCAAACATGCGCCAAGCCTGATACTTGGCAATGACAGTTTAATGAAAAACTCCTCGTGCTTTGTAAACGCAGAAGTAATAGTGTGTGCAGCGCAAAAAGCGCGGCCATTTAACCCCCCATACGCTTAATCACGTCCATTTTCCAGCTCATTTCCATACGCCTTCAGCCACCGCCACTCCCGCATCACTGTAAACACAGCCGATATCCCACACTAAATTGCTCTCTCTATATATCTATCTCCTACTGAAAGAGGAGAGATTCAGAGAGAGAGAGAGAGAGAGAGAGAGAGAGAGAGAGAGTTTTATCAAGATGGTTCTTATTTAAATGACCACATTTCTACTCTACATATGATACGTGATTATTGGTAGCTATACTGTATATTGCTCATTATATTTGTATTTATTGTTAAACTTAACTTTACATACATGCATATATGCAAAAAATCATGGAGATGATATTGCGATATTCAAAATGAATTTGCTCTCTCTGTCTCTCCATCTCCTTACTAAAGGAAGAGAGAGACACAGGGGGGGAGGCACAGTTTTATCCACATGGTTCTTATTTAAATAACCTAATTTCTACTGTACCTCCTGTAGGATATATCATTCTTGGTAGCCTATATATTGGTTATTAAATTTGTATTTATTGTTGTTAAACTCTTTTACATACGTGCATATATGCAAAAAAAAAGTAATCGCTCCACCGGTGAATTTCATCACAATACTAATATTTCCTTTTTTACACCACCCAATGACAGCATAATTATTAGGGAGAAAATACATGAAATTGTTATTATTTTCTAAATTTCAAATTCGGAAGATTGATGGACAGAACTGTCATGGCGAGATGTTTTTCTCATTAAAAATGTGCAACGGCTTGATGTGTGATGCTTTAGGTAATGAATCAAGTCTCTCTCTCTCTCTCTCTCTCTCTCTCTCTCTCTCTCTCTCTCTCTCTCTCTCTCTCTCTCTCTCTCTCTCTCTCTCTCCATCTCTCCATCTCCCATTAACACAAATGTCATGTGTGTGTTATGTCTCTGTCAGGCTCTCTCCCCCCTCTGCATCAGCATCAGTGTCTGGGTCCAGGGTGACTTTGCCACTGTAGTGTTTCCCAGCGTGGCGTGCTGAAGACATGGTGATGGGCATGGGGATGGGGATGGGGAAGCAGGCAGCCTCAGCCAGCCGAGATGAGCATGTGTCAGGTCTGTACTGTGTGTGTGTGTGTGTGTGTGTGTGTGTGTGTGTGTGTGTGTGTGTGTGTGTGTGTGTGTGTGTGTGTGTGTGTGTGTGTGTGTGTGTGTGTGTGTGTGTGTGTGTGTGTGTGTGTGTGTGTGCATTGGGGCGAAATGTGTATAGCTCCTACTTCGATGTGTGTGTGTGTGTGTGTGTGTGTGTGTGTGTGAGAGAGAGAGAGACGTGTGTAAATCAAGCGTGCCTGCCGTGTGAGAGGCATGTTGGGGGTTGTCTGCTCGGACGAGAGGCCTGTGGAGTGACAGGCCGTACCGTCAGCACTTCACAGCAGCCGAGGAAGGTGCCCCTCCACACGGGGCAAGTCACCCCCCCAACCCAACACACACACACACACACACACACACACACACACACACACACACACACACACACACACACACACACACACACACACACACACACAATTTGCTGCCCCCCCCCACACACACACCTCACGTACACAACCGCAACAAGCTTTACCCCTCTTACACATCTCCCCCATCCGAAACACACCCCACACTCACTTACTCCACTCCTCATACACCACACATACAGCCCCCACAAACATTACCCCCCCCCCCCCAACTCTCGCGCGCACGCACACACACACACACACACACACACACACACACACACACACACACACACACACACACACACACACACACACACACACACACAACACACACACACACACACACACACACACACACACACACACACACACACACACACACACACACACACACACACACACACACACACACACACACACACACACACCACACATACAACCCTACTCTCACAGGTCCTCAACAGTCCTGCCTACCCCTCACCCCTCACTCCCCATCGGAATACATGGACCTTTTGGTTTGTCAAAACATACTGTAATTCCTCCAACATAGGGTACTACCTTACAGAGATACATACATGTACTGTACAGCCAGACATGCACACATGTGCACGCATACACGCACACATGTGCACGCATGCACGCACGCATGCACAAACACACACGCATGCACAAATGCAGGGTGCGATTTGTTGGGGGTGATGGGAGGGATTGTCCCCGCTTCTGGTTTTGATATTGCCACTTTTTATACATAATTTGGTAACACTTTATTTTAGGGACACATCTATTAGCACTAATACATAAAATATTAATGCATGTGTAAGTAGCTTGTAAGGCATGTACTAAGCAAAATAAGACAGTTGTTAAGCATGTATTCACAAATGTCTTGTTCATGCACAATAAGGGATTTATTACCAATATAACCTTAGTAAGGACCTAGTAGACCTAGATTTCTATTTATGTGTAAGCAGTAAGGGCCAGAATACAGTGTGTATAAGCTCCTGGTACACTGTGTGAACAAACCCTGAACAGTGTGAAAACAGATGTGGAATAAGGGTCCCTATTCTAAAGTGATGCATTGCTCAGCCCAGATGGCTTAGGGCCCCCACACTACCTCCCCCCCCCCGGGAAGCAAAGTGTAAGAACATTTCAGATTCTACATTAGTCTCAGTAGGTATGAAGATCTCACTTATTCTACTCATTATGTCAATGAGTAATTGGAAGCATTATATAGCAAGGATTGGACGTAAAGTTATCAATGACGGTGGGTGATGAGATGTCATTTTTTCATACACCAATTAGTTTTAATTGTAAAAACCCTACAATAAATGCAGAATATAACGATGAGTAATAGTTTGGAAGCGAAACTAAGCTATTCCTTTTTGATAAATAAGTTAATGTTTGAGAAACTTAGCTACAAGAAGTGCAGTGCATGATGGGTAGGCTACGCCCTTAGTCAGAAATGCAATGCATGGCCAATGCAGCAATGATAATATTTCTGTTGTTACGTACATGGCAAATTGTTTGGATAGCAACTAAATTTCACAAGTGAGGGGAGGAGCTAAGGACGTAGGCTCAGAACTGGGTAGGTTGTCTGTTGGCCTAGATTGCATACCCATCATGCACTGCACTTCTTGAAGCTAATGTTCTCAAACATTCACTTAATTATCACAAAAGAGTAGTTTAGTTTTGCTTCAAAACTATTATTCTAATGTTCTGCATTTATTTTGGGTTTTTTTACAATTAAAACTCAGTGGTACATGAAAAAAAATTACATCTCACCAACCCACCGCCATTGACAAGTGTACGTTCAATCCTTGCTATATATAGACTCTTGTTACCTCCCTCTCATTGATGTGAACAAGAGAAAACTAGATAACTCAACTGGGTAAGTATTAAGTAAGGGTTAACGTTCGGCGAGAAGGTCGCTACCGTGGAATAGCAGCACGATAGAGAGAATCTTTAGACCCCGACGCGGAGCGGAGGGGTCTTGTTCTCTCTGAAGTGCTGCTATTCCACAAAGCGACCGACTCGCCGAAAGTTAACCCGCTTATTATATGGATATACTTAAATGACTCACACATGGCGGGGACATTTCTTTAGGCCTATTTAATGTTAAGATTGTTGCTGCGCAAAACAAAACAGTGCCGTTGTGGAACACCGCTAGGCAACAGCTAGATAGCCAGGACAACAGGTGTTGTCCATCACAGCAGCTGATTAGAGTCTTGTTGAAAAGTCGCTTTAGCAGTGAAAAGTCTTGTTGCCATTGACAGCGGTCTGTTATAGACCAACCCGTCCGTTATCGAAAAATAACAGACGTGCGAACGTTGGGGAGCCCCGTTGAAATGAATGGAGCATTCGACCGATGACGTCACAACCATATAATAATTATTTGATATACCCTTACACTTTGTACATTGGGGGGGCTAGGTAGTGCAGGCCTGGGTGGTGTGGGGGCCCTAGGACTTTGGTAGTGCAGAGGCCCTGAGCCATCTGGGCTGACCAATGCATCACTTTAGAATAGGGACCCTTATTCTGCATCTGTTTTCACACTGTTCAGGGTTTTTTCACACAGTGTGTCGGGAGCTTATACACATTGTATTCTGCCACTTACTACTTACTAATAAATAGAAATATAGGCTTACTGGTCCTTACTAAGGTTATATTAGTAATAAATCCCTAATTGGGCATGAACAAGGCATTTGTGAATACATGCTTAACAACTGTCTTATTTTGCTTAGTACATGCCTTACAAGTTACTTACACAGGCATTAATATTGTATGTATTAGTGCTAATAGATGTGTCCCTAAAATAAAGTGTTACCCTTAAATTTAATCACAGTTTAATGTAATTCCATTGATATTGCTTGAAATCTGAAACGTATCCCCCCTTTACCTTCTGGTTTTCTGACAAATCGCACCCTACACAAATGCATGCACGCACACACCTGCACACACCCTCCGACACATATTATTTACAGAAAAGCATACACATGGGCAGATTTGTTATAAGCAGGCAGCCCAAGCAAAGTGAAAATGTTTTAAAAGTACATAGAGAAAGACAGACGGACAGGAACACACACACACTCACACTCCTAAACAACGAAATGAGAGAGAGAGCCCTCTGGAAAGAGGTACAGGCGCCTCCGTTCCCGTACCACCAGGCTTGCAAGCAGCACGATGCATCAAGCAATCAAGATACTGAACACTCAACCCACTCTCCCTTCACTGTCAGCCTCTAGCCAGCCAGGCCACTGACAACGCTCCCCCCCCCCTCATCCCCACCACCATATCTGCGACTGAACATTCCACCTGCACTACTACATCTGTGACTGAACTTTCAACCTGCACTAACTCAAAACATACACATGCACACACACACACACACACACACACACACACACACACACACACACACACACACACACACACACACACACACACACACACACACACACACACACACACACACACACACACACACACACACACAAGCACACTGCACTTTCTGCACTAAACCCAAACATACACACACTGACACACAACTCATACTCACACACATACACACACACACACACACACACACACACACATACACAGGTACACACACACAGACGCACACCGCACTTTCTACCTGCACTAAACACACACACACACACACACACACACACACACACACACACACACACACACACACACACACACACACACGCACACACGCACACAAAACACATACAAACACACACACACACATACTGCTGCTGGTGTATTTAATAAAAACCTTTTTTTAATTATTTATTTCTTCAAATGCTACTATTACTATGTCAGAACGCTATAAAGGACTTTTAGAAAAAAGAACAACAAAATACCTCCTCTTAATGTATGTTCTCTACAAGTCTTCTGTTGTCCAGTCTTGCACTTTAAATGTCTGTATGAGCAATGTCTACGTCCATACTGTCTATGTCCATGTATGAGTACTGTCTATGTCTATACTGTCTATGTCCTTACCTAGATTAGTCTATGTCTGCATGGGAGAGCAAGAAACGCAATTTCAAATTCTTTGTATGACCAGTGCATGTAAAGAAATTGACAATAAACTTGACTTGACTTGACTTGACTTGAGAGAGAGAGAGAGAGAGAGAGAGAGAGAGAGAGAGAGAGAGAGAGAGAGAGAGAAGGAGACAACAAAACATCACAACAAAGAATGTCACACAGAGCTTTTCATGCGCAGTTTCATGCGCAACTCTCTGTGAGGACAGGAGTCTGATGCAACAGCCACCAATACTGCGGCACAAAGCATAAATTAGCAACAGAAGAAAGCACTGAGCAACTCCAAAAAAGTTCATTCATTCACTACAATGTGCCCTATGCTAAAGTAAGTTCCTTAAACTTACTCTTACTTAAACTTACTTAGTTACGGCAAGGCTGACCAAAGTGCTGTCATGTACCGTAGTTGACTTAAATTGACGTTCAATTGACGTAACTGCACTGCATCTCTTGACATGCACTGTGAACAAGGAAATATTTTCAACAGAGTTTTTCATTCCTTGAAATTTTAGCACGTTTTCCCCCTTCAGCGTTTCACTAAAAGTCGCCCCATTTAACTGCATTTTAGAATCATGACAAACACTGGTTGACCTTTTCCACTTTATTATCCTCCAGTTACATGGGCGCTGTGATGCTAGCATTGAAACTCTCACGGGACTTCCTGTTGTGTAGTGGATTCCATAGACTTCAATGGCAACCATGAGTAACAGGAACTACAGACTGGAAATTCAGTACAAGAGGATATGAAATGGACGGGACTTAAAGAGGCCATGCCAATAAAATGGCCTCTTTAATAAGGTCGATATAGTCAACTGGCCAGCCAGAAATATTTACTGGGTGCATACTTCCACCAAGATGCATTTAACTAGCCTCGCGCACCATCCTACGTACTTCCGCCAAGAGACTTGGCTCCGCATTACGTCTGGTAAGTACCTGTTTTCTGTGGAGCGATGTTGAGCGGCAGGATTTGGCCGGTGTTCTGACAAACGGTTCTACGTTGTAATTTTATCCTTCGGTAGGATGTTCTGTCAGACATGTCTGTTAAACGGTCCTACATCGCCAAAGATAGACGTCAGACATGTTTGTTCAACAACTTATCCTGATTTTTCCGAAAATGTCCTTCCCGCTTCCTGCAATCGCGTCAGATCAAACAACCTTCAGACCATGAATACGAAATGAAATGGTAGTATTA
>NC_085864.1:4843827-4856327 GCF_034702125.1 Engraulis encrasicolus
TCGGGGGGACTTGCATTTTCTTTGAGCAAATAAAGTGCCTCTAAATTCTCCTTAGGCAGTAAAAACCAGCGCCGTGGAACAAGGCTAACAAATACGGGCGGGCAACCACTTTTTAAGTCTCTCTCTACATGCACACAGACACACACACACACACACACACACACACACACACCACCCCCAACTCATGTACATACATACACACACACACACACACACACACACACACACACACACACACACACACACACACACACACACACACACACACACACACACACACACACACACACACTTTCTCCTTTTTTTTCTTACTTTAGGTCCTGCCTTTACCCTTCCATCCTCCTCCCCCTTCCTTCTTTTTTTCCTGCTTCCACCAATTAATTAAGTCTTTCACAGGCATGTAATTAGAAACATTAGCCAGTCATAAAATTGCCACAACTCCTCTGAATTATGGGTGGGGCCCCGTTGCAATTTATTTGCCATTCTTTTTTCGGTCCTTTTTTTCAGTTCACGCCATCATGCCACCATGGGGTCCCTACTAACTTTAAGAGGTGTCATCCGTGTGCCTGAATGTTGGTTGCTGTTATCACAATAGGCCTACTAGTGACAACAATCCCAATGGTACTTTCAGCCATGATTGTGGGGACAATGCTCTCACACTGTTTTGCCTGCAGATGTTATGATTAGTTTTGTTTATTTAGTTTGATGTTTAATTTTATTTCTTAATAATCGATGTAATCAAGCAACTCATTGAGGACATGTGTTCTGATGACCTGAATTGCTTTACTTACAGTTGAGTCGCATCCAGCAGTTTCTGCTTTTCTATAGAGTCTAGTTAGGCATGCACGGTGATATACAGCATCAATAGCTATCATGTCACCAGCAGCTAGTTCAGCCAGTAGGTGCCTGTCACCAACCGCCTGAGCACAATCTTTTAATTTTCCATCCAAGGCAAGGGTGGCAGCCCTCCTTAGTTCCTTTGTTGCCCACCTCACCACACAGGGGCGGAGTGGCCCACCTTTTCTCACCGGGAGAATTTTCCCCTTGGCGGCCCTCTTTAAAAAAAACAAAAAAAAACAAACAAACAAAGAAAAGCGAACCAACACTGAAAAAAGAGGGAATGGCGGGTCTTTGAATTAACCTATATAAAGTAAATAGATGCAAAACAATTCATTAACATTCCTTGAGTAAACATGATTTCATCAAATAAGGATAATGTGTTCTTGGAGACTGCTGAATTTGCATGTTTCTAATGCTTTGAATGAACATGATTAAGTTGTGTCTGAGGTGGCCTCCAGTCCTGAGGTGGCGCTAGTGCACCACTTTCTAGACAAGAATAAGCCGGAAAGTTTCAAAGCCAGAGAGCCGTTCGTCTCAGTCAGCTCGGTACTCTTCAGTCTCATCTCGCTGGAATAGTGTTGTCATGTGTGAAGATCTACACGAAATTGAGTAAGTAACTGAAGTACTTTCATTTATTGTGGGCGATGTAGTACTGCTCTTGTGTCTTTTGTGTGTGGAAGCTGAGCCAAAGGTGAAGTTAGATTCTACTAAATTTACCCGCGCAGTGCTCTTTGCTTAGTAACAGGTGCACTGCAAACACATGCAGTTGGCTATGCATCATGTCAATTTCGAAAAGAATGGAAGATATGTACATTTAGGACATTCAAAGGATGTAGTAAAAACTGCTACTGTACAACAATCTAGCTGGTCATCTTCAGTCAATAGCTATATTTTGCGCGGGAGGGTCTGATCCGTTAATGGGGGAGGGGTGTTGGGGGTTATGCACAGCGAACCAGAACTTTATGGAACACGTTGCATGCTCACGATAACAGAGGGCTGGCGTTGTTTCGGTGTGTTCATTTTAAGCCAAGTATTCTATTTTAAAGTTTTCTTTTTTGACCCAACCCAGGTGTTTAATGCACACATGCACTTGTGGTCTTAACCGAAGATTAATCAAATGTAAGCTTTCCTGCACACGAAGTCAAAGAACAACCGACCTAGATGGAGTGCATATAAACTGAATTTAAACTTTGCACAGGGAATTGGATGAAACATGTGGGAATAGTATCCTATTTATTGAAGTGCATAGCACTTTTTTTTTACTTGCACTTATGGTGCAATGCAAAGCATGCACTGCCTTGTTATCTCGTTTTGCTTAGCATATATCTTCCTCTTTTAAGTGGAGCATTGTTTACAAGTAGCCTAGTTTACAGAATGCATGCTCCTCATTCAGGAATCCTGTGCTGTTTATACAGTAAATGCTTAACCTCACCAATTCCTTCTTTCTTTAAGGACTTCTGGCACAATGGCCTGCACTGTTCAAAGTCTGTAAGGTAAGACATTCAATGTGATTGTCTTTAAGGTTTTTATATTGTTTTGTGTGTGTGTGTGTGTGTGTGTGTGTGTGTGTGTGTGTGTGTGTGTGTGTGTGTGTGTGTGTGTGTGTGTGTGTGTGTGTGTGTGTGTGTGTGTGTGTGTGGCTTTTCCCTAATGTTTATGATTTGTCAATCCTTTGGGCTCTTTGTCTTTTCAGATCAGTGCTGAATTCAAAAGAATCACCTTCCCCTGCAATCCAAGCAACTGTTGCTGAATTGGCTGATGTAAGTTTCTGTCTTTTTCGCCTGTCTACTTGATGGTTCCTGAGCAGAAAGCCTTTTACTATTGAGTTACACCCCTGCGTGTTAAAACCCCATAGAGAGAATCATGACCTGCCTTAGTAGTCATGGTACCAGTACATTCATATGCATGTTTCTTTTGGTGGCAGTCAGCTTCCCAATGTTGATGCCATTCTTAGAATCCCAAAACAAATCAGTCCCACCACCATTTTTGACCGTAAACATGGGACTATTTTCTTTATACTTCTCCCTTGGCTACTATCACACATTCTTGAAACAATCTAAAGCAAATGTGTTCATCATGGTTTCATCGGAGACAAACAGACTTCAGATATGGATTGCTGGAACCATGTCCTCTGGTGTGATGACACCAACATGAACACATTTTTTCGGATGGTGTCAAGCATGTGTGGTGTTAACCAAGTGAGTAGTACAAAGTAAACTGTCCCATGCTCATGGTCAAGTAGTGGTAGTGGGACAGACATGGTTTTAGGCTGGATGCATGGCGTCAATATTGGAAAGAGAGTGTGATTTTTTTAAAAGTAGTGTATTTCCAGAACTCATTCTGCACAGGTTACAAATGTTCTCCTTTTTTATTCTTTGTTTCTTTCTTTCTTTCTTCATTTCATTAACTTGTACAAGATGCACCATTTCTGAGGACTTCTGGCACAGTGGCCTGCACTGTTCAAAGTTCGCAAGGTAAGACATTCAATTTGGACTGTCTTTAATGTTTTTATTTGTGAATTACAGCGTTTTATCTCCTTTCTTGAATGTGTGTGTGGCTTTCTCCTAATAAACTTTGCACAGGGAATTGGATGAAACATGTCAGAATAGTATCCTATTTATTGAAGTGCATAGCACTTTTTTTACTTGCACTTATGGTGCAATGCAAAGCATGCACTGCCTTGTTATCTCGTTTTACTTGGCCTATATCTTCCTCTTTTAAGTGGAGCATTGTTTACAAGTAGCCTAGTTTACAGAATGCAAGCTCCTCATTCAGGAATCCTGTGCTGTTTATAAAAGCTTAACCTCACCAATTCATTCTTTCTTTCTTTCTTTCTTTCTTTCTTTCTTTCTTTCTTTCTTTCTTTCTTTCTTTCTTTAAGGACTTCTGGCACAATGTCCTGCACTGTTCGAAGTCTGTAAGGTAAGACATTCAATGCTGATTGTCTTTAAGGTTTTTATATTGTGTGTGTGTGTGTGGCTTTTCCCTAATGTCAATCCTTTGGGCTCTTTATGTCTTTCCAGATCATTGCTGAATTCAAAAGAATCACCACTGTTCCCCTGCAATCCAAGCAACTGTTTCTGAATTGGCTGATGTAAGTTTCTGTCTTTTTCGCCTGTCTACTTGATGGTTCCTGAGCAGAAAGCCTTTTACTATTGAGTTGCACCCCTGCATGTTAAAACCCCATAGAGAGGATCATTATCTGCCTTAGTAGTCATGGTACCAGTACATTCATATGCATGTTTCTTTTGGTGGCAGTCAGCTTCCCAATGTTTATGCCATTCATAGAATCCCAAAACAAATCAGTCCCACCACCATTTTTGACCGTAAACATGGGACTATTTTCTTTATACTTCTCCCTTGGCTACTATCACACATGCTTGAAACAATCTAAAGCAAATTTGTTCATGGTTTCATCAGAGACAAACAGACTTCAGATATGGATTGCTGGAACCATGTCCTCTTGTCTGATGACACCAACATGATCACATTTTTTCGCATGGTGTCAAGCATGTGTGGTGTTAACCAAGTGAGTAGTACAAAGTAAACTGTCCCATGCTCATGGTCAAGTAGTGGTAGTGGGACAGACATGGTTTTAGGCTGGATGCATGGCGTCAATATTGGAAATCTGAATTTCACCAACATGTACCATGGCAATTGAAGCAGATCATGATACAGTCTGCGATTTTAAAGGTGCAGAGTGTGATTTTTAAGTAGTTTATTTCCAGAACTCATGCTGCACAGGTTACAAATGTTCTCCTTTTTTATTCTTTCTTTCTTTCTTTCTTTCTTTCTTTCTTTCTTTCTTTCTTTCTTTCTTTCTTTCTTTCTTTCTTTCTTTCTTTCTTTATTTCATTAAGTTGTACAAGACGCACCATTTCTGAGGACTTCTGGCACAGTGGCCTGCTCTGTTCAAAGTTCGCAAGGTAAGACATTCAATTTGGATTGTCTTTAATGTTTTTATTTGTGAATTACAGCGTTTTATCTCCTTTCTTGAATGCGTGCGTGGCTTTCTCCTAATGTTTATTATTTGATTGTTAAATCCTTTGGGCTCTTTATGTCTTTTCAGATCAGTGCTGAATTGAAAAGAATCACCACAGTCCCAGTGCAATGGCCTGCACTGTTCGAAGTCCACAAGGTAAAGCATTCACTTTGGCCACAACCCTACCCAGTGCACCTTAACAACTTGACTCCTGCTTTAAATTAGCTGTTACCTGAATGGGGGTGACTAAATATTCCAGTGGTATAAGGAGCTGCTTCTCGAATTTTTATATCTAAATTTTGTCGTACTCTGACCAGTGAATATTAGATTATTGCTTAGTACTAGAATTGGAGTTATCTGAGACAAGATGATCTGATCTGAGAAGTGCTGATGACTACCTCCCTGGTGTTCCCACGCTCAGTGTGGAGTGTGACACTAGTTTGTATGCATTGTGCTATGCTCAACATGACATTGAGAGGCTTCAGTTGAAAGTGAGCAAGCTATCCCACGGTTTCGTTATTTCAATACACTTGCTACACAATCAATGTGCAGCTAAACAAAAAGAAATATTAATATCTTCTATGTAGAAACAAAATGAGCACTACAATGAAGGGTATAATATCTGAGAGCACTTTGTTGACACATGTTTTTCGCTCTGATGGGGGGTGGAATCAGAGTCGACAACGTGCACCAGCTGTGTTACGCTTTTCATTATATTGCCCGTTGTATGTCTGCCTAGAATATTGAAGGTTTATTTTTAATCATCTTAAGTTATCAGGGAAACTTATTGAGATGGGGGAAAACTGTAAGAACTTCTTATTTCAGCCCCTTGACAGACGAGCCCTGCATGCCATATTACTGCACGCATGCACAAACGCCAGGGAGGTTCTCAATTCATCTCAGATCAGAGAATATCAGACAGCAGAGAAATGCAGTAGACTTTTCCTTCAAAATCTCCTCGCAAGGAACAGTATATACCGTACCTGTACATGCATAATGAAACTTGATCTTCTCTTAATTGAGACGAGCTGACCCTTCCATCTCTGTGCTCTGAAACACCTTAAACAGAGGATTGGCATCACTGGTTGTCTACTACAAACTCCTTGTAGGTCCCAGCCAAGGAGACACAGTAGACCTGGGGTGTTGTTCCATATGAGTGAGCTTTTTCATTGGCCTGGGCCCACTGGTATTCCTGTGACACACCAAGTTTCATGTCAAAGTCTTGTCATGCTATGCAATCATCTTGCAGGCCACATAAAATTACTTCATGGGTAACAATTGGCCCTGGGTTTGAGTTTGACATCCCTGCAGAATGAAGGCAACTACACAGCTTTGGTTCTGGTATTTGACAACCTCAGGCCAATTCACACCAGCGTTAAATCATCATCCAGGTCCCACATCAGAATTAGAACTGAGGAAATCTTGACAGTGGAACAGAGGACATGCTTTGGACTTTGCAGTAACCTACTGTCCAGCTTAATGTTGATTTATTTGTTAATTCAAATGGCTTGGTTAATTTGTGTTTATTTACTTTTGTCTGTGTTGAATAGGTCATGGATGAAGTTGCCGTAGACGAAGCAATTGAAGACATCACTATTGGAATCTGCTCTGACAGAAGATTGGGCATCCCAACCTTTGGACATTGTCAGTTTTAGTGTATGTCAGTCACACACGTGACACCCAATCGGAAAGGACTTTTTTTCAGCAACTAAAAAACAGCAGTTATTTTTGTTTCTTTAAGTGAAATGTACCTTTTTTCTAGAGATCTATTTGCTTGTATGCCCTTCCAGCTCCTTGCTGGTTTTAAGAATAGCACTTGAGTGTGCATATGTTTTGTACATACTGTGTTGATTTTGACCCAAACTAAAGACAAACAAAATACCAAGACTAGACTTAAATAAGACTGGGTAATAACACAAATGTGGTCACCAAAGAGGACAACCGAATGAATGGTGGACTGCCAGATGCACGCGCACATGCATACGTGCACATGCATACACTATACGCGCAAGAGCGCACACACGCACACCTACAAGTGTGGACTAATGCACTTTATGTAGAGAACTGTATGTAGAGTGAATTTAATTTGTGTCCGATGTGTTCACATGAATGATAATCCAGCCAGAGAGCACTTTTTCACAGCAACCAAACAAAGTATTTTCTTAAAGGTGCACTGTGTAGGATGGTGACCAGAGTAGGCAACTATGCTGCACATTGAAATGGTGCTGCCTATTACCAACTGTGTCCTTTTCATGAATATTTACTTAGTAATGAACGAAAATGTATTAGTATGACCAAAGGTCAGTAAGTTTACTAAAAATCTGTATTTCTAGAAATTCAAAATGACAGCCAGTGGAGAAGATTCCTCTCTTTCCCCCTCCCCCTTTCATGTATGGAAAGAGCAATTTCCCCAGTCATAACGACAACTTAAAGTTTGGTGGTGGTAAATATTCATGAAAAATGCAACATTTGTGCATGGGCAGCATGAAATCTCAAAATAAAGTACTAAAAATAATACACAGTGCACCTTTAAAGCGAATTGGACTTTCTTTTTGTTCACAGACCATGCTCGTTGTATTTCCTGCTTGTTGATTGGTCAAAGAGTAGCAGTTATTTGTGACTGTGCTTATGTTTTGTATATCTGTGTGCATTTTACATGCGAACAGTGAAAGTCAATACATTTAATCACAGAATTCTGACTCTTTTTGTTTTTGTTTGCACATGCCTGTACATCAAATTGTGATCTGCAATGCATTTGTATAGCCTAGACCTAATATGTTTACCATATGTTTTTTTTATTTATTTATTTATTTATTTTTTGGGGGGGGGGTGGATTGAGACTAAAGAATCATGTTACTGAAATGTAGCTGTATGCATGATTTAGGTGATTCCATCACCTTCAATAAACATGAAAAAAATACTTTCAAACTATGTCAAAGTTTTGTGTTTTTCCAACATATTTTCTGCTTAATGGAATACCAATTAATTGTTTAGGATGAAAGTGATTTCATCACCTCTGATTTAGGTGAAAAAAACATTTTGTGACTATTTTAAAAAATCACATTGTTCCAACACATTTTTATGATGCTGGAACATGAATAAGTTGTGTTAGGTTGAGGTGATCCAATCACCTCCGTTTAAGGTGATAAAATCACTTAAACCTTACACAATAAAAATAGGGGAAGAAATCATGTTGACCTTACACAATTGGATTGTGTGGGACCGATGTACACATTTAAATCATGTAAATCCAACGAATATTTTCTTTCAGTGAACATGGTTTCCTAACCAAAAGACAAAAGCCACGAAATCTGCAGTCGTACTACATGTGAACATTAGTGTAGTCAAAATATCAACCTGAATTGGAGAATTTAGCCTACACCTTGATGAAATGCACAGCCAGTGGTGTAGTCTATGTAAAACGCAGGTATACGCACCCATTTCAAAATGTCAGGGATTGCAGTATACCCACTTAAAATGGATTGATCCATTATTTACAATAGCACAAATGTATACAGTACACATAAAAAAATGCTCAAATATACAGTATACCCACTTCAAAAAGTAGACTACACCACTGGAGCCATCATCACAGTCCAAAGCATTCATAGGCCTACTAGGTTAGGCTACATCACGCTACTGTTCCATGCAAATGTGCACTCCACTGTCATTTTGACAGTTTGAAATTGAAATATCGTTTAAGGAAGACGGATGAGCATGGGCACAAAGTTTTGAGTGTGGGGATTTTTAGAAGAGTAGGCTTGCAAAATATAGTATAGTAGCCTATAGTTTACAAAAAGTCTGTCTACATTGTGCAATAAACCCACCATGCAGCAAATAAGCCAAACCTAGCTACTTCAAAGCACAACCATAAGTCAACAAAATGTATAACCAAACGGTGTAGGCCTACCTTAAAACGCTGTCTTCGTCGCAGCAAATGTCTTTGTTTCTTGCAATTACATTTTAATCCACAGTTTAGGCTACACACCCAGCACTGCTCACATCAGAATCTTCTTGTGTGGTAATTATTTTGTTCCATTTCTTCAGACATTACATAGGCTACATCCTAAATGTGCCATATATAAATGTATGTTTGATATACCATTATTTTCGACTGTAATGAGATATACCTCTAGTTCTAACAATGCCATCAAAACATGTACAACGTGTTTTCCTGCTTAGCTGCAGTTCACTTCCTTACCACTTGGTGGAGTATGTTCGTAACCCAAGTCAATAACCACAGAGCAAGAGAATCTGGAGTGGCAGACTGTAAACTGTAACAGTCATGTGGAAATCGGAAAATAAATCACAACTGACTAATATTTCCGTTCCTTGGTAACCAATCTAAATATCACAGGTTCTTGAAATACTGAAAACGAAACTATGTTACTAAGATCTAGTAAACTTCCGCGATCTACGGTGTATGAACATTATCAGTAGAGAAGGGGTGTGGCCAATTTACTGTTTGACACCGTCACTGAGGTATTGCGGTCGGGTAAACGGTATATATACCGTTGAATCAACTTCCATATAATCAAGAGTTGATTCGTAGCTAGTTTACATTAGGTTCGACGCTGGTCCAATTGAGAATTTAATTCGGCTGAATACTTTGGGGCCGGCTGAGAACATGATACGGCCGTTGTAAAATAATTCGCGGCCGCGGCCCACCGGGACAAGTCCCCGATCTCCCGATTGCCACTCCGCGCCTGTCACCACAGAAGAAACACTGTGTATTTAATGGCTCACATGATGATGATGTGGTTGAAGCCTGTTTGGACTCGTCACTCATGCGCCGTGTTTTTACTGGGCTGACAGGCTCTGCATGTTTTTTCTTTTTCTTGCTCTTTCACCAAGCTTTTACATACAACAGATGCTGTCTAACCCAGTAAATGAGTAGTGGACATGGAAAAGCATAAAAGGGGGCCCCTTTAACTAACAAACATTTTTGAAGGAAGAGATAAGTAAAGTTACTCTGATGAAAGAATTTATTTTGTGTGAAATGTCCTTATTGACTTCAAATGTTCATGTTATGGGTAAACCATTCTTTTGCTTTACTTGAGACATACTTTATTGAATTCCATACCGTAATGTATGAATGCAATATGCTTTTGGCACACGTTTTTCTAATATATATTTTTTAATATATATTTTTTTCTAATATATGTTACCGCCAGTTATCATTTTATGGGTAAACTGTTGTTTTTCTTTACTCAAGACATATTTTACTGGATTCCTTGACCCAAAAAATGTATACTTTGACACCAAGTTTGTCATCATAGCGATAACAGAAGCAAAGTTATAGACTCTATAGGGACTTTTTGATGCATTGGCGGCCATTTTGACGCTAAGCTATGAGTTTTAATCACTATTGTAACTGTGAACATAGTTGTTGTTGTCCTAGTACTCTCTACAATGCAGTAATTGAACACTTTTTTGATATGTATTTAATTATTAGTAACGTATGAACGCAATGTGCTTTTGGGACACGTTTTTCTGCAAAAAATCACACATTTTACCTCCAATTATCATTTTATGGATAAACTGTTGTTTTTCTTTACTCAAAACATATTTTATTGGATTCCTTGACCCCAAAAATGTATACTTTGACACCATGTTTGTCATCATAGGGATAACAGAAGCAAAGTTATAGACTCTATAGAGAATTTTCGATGCATTGGCGGCCATTTTGGAAAAGCGTGTTTATTTCCGAAAAAAAAGTGATCTCACTTGTGTCTTTGGATACATTTATTTGTATGATCCTAAGGTACTTCCATGCCAAAGGGGACCTTTGCATCATGACTTGAAGTCAAAGGCCTATATTTTGGGCTTAACCTCTCTACTATACAGGGACATGAACAATATACATTTATGAGCTATGTACAATCACAGTGAAGACGCGTTATACCAAATTCAACAACTACCACTACAAATACATCCAAATTCAGCTTTTGTCCATCTCTAGTTCCCATTGCCAGGTAAAGGTCAACTGTGGACACAACACAAAATATTATCAAACACACGTGCACACACACACACACACACACACACACACACACACACACACACACACACACACACACACACACACACACACACACACACACACACACACACACACACACACACACACACACACACACACACACACTCACTTTTGTGCAGACAGTACATAAAGATACAGTATCATCACACACCATCACCTCCACTAACTGTCAAACACATTGATAGGTGCTCTCATCGTACCAGCCATCCCCCCTAGACATAGAAGGCACTTGATCTGAATTACCTGTGGATGTGATGGTGCTCATCATTGTGCTGCCTTAAAGAGGAGATAATACCAAACTCTGATTGCAAGCTTTTATTTTTTTTAAAAGCTTGGGGGTTGGGATTTGGCTTTAGGCTGTGGACTGACTGAGAAATCCCATGCTGTCCCTCTTGTGACACAGAAGATTAAACAGCCGGCGAAGAAGTGACAAATCCTCTCCTTGGTCGAGCGGGCGGGCGGCTCTGGTGTCACTGCCTACTGTCTCCCATGGTACTCCATCGGAGAGTGGGGGGGAGCAGGAAACAAGAAGTGACTGGTATTAAGTCTATTTATGTTTTGGTGTGCGCCATGAAAAGGTTAAAGGGACTCATTGGATGGTGGGTGTGCTGTGGTGTGGTGTTCTGTGGTGGTGGTGGTGGGCGGGGAGCTGGAGAGAATGACTGCAAGCAGAGAAGCTAATCATAGGCTTTTGTATCGGTGGTGAGGGCTTTCCTGACCTCCATGATAACCATATTCTCTCTCTCTCCCTCTCCCTCTCTCTCTCTCTCTCTCTCCCAACGACCCACGAGGATGGTGAAGAGCTGGGGAGAGGAGAGATGCAACATGGAGAGTGGTGGTGCTGTTGCATTGTGTTGTGAGCTGTGGTGGTGGCGTTGTTGGGTTTTTCTTTGCAGGCGATATTGATTCGGGTCCTTGCGTATTGAAACCAGATATTGATTTTTCTTTCTTTATTTGGAAAAAAAAATAGGGGGGTAAGAAAAAAAGTGCATCGTCCGAGCCAAAAGGGAGATTTCTTTGGGGATTTGGCGGAAAAGAAAAGCTGAAATGAACATCCCGTGGAACATTTTCTCCAGCGGATTTGTTACAGAAGGGGCGGTAATTGAATTCTGCGTCCAGACTCTGGCCACCGTATCTGGGGCTTGGCTGGCTGGCTTGGCTGGGGGAGGAGAGAGAGAATAGACCCGTCTGCCATGGGCACAGTTCACCAGTTATTGTTGCCTCAGAGGAGCAAAGGGCAAGGATTTTCTTTTTTCTTTTTTCTTTTTCTTTTCCTTTTTGGTTTGATGTTGTGATTGCTCTTGGTGTTGTTGGTGCAGACCACGTTGCTTCACTGAGACTGTACTGCAGCTCCTGATCCTATTGGTTTGAATGGATACCGTAGCTTGTATGCGCTTGTCATGAAATGATGATGCAAATGACCGGGCTTTGTGGAAGAGACAAGTGACAGTGATGACACAGCCATCATGTGATGGTGTGATAACATCCAACGACATCCATACACACTATACATGAGCATGAGCATGCGCGTGCAAACACACACACACACACACACACACACACACACGCACACACACGCACACACACGCGCACACACACACACACACACACACACACACACACACACACACACAC
>NC_085864.1:4861327-4863827 GCF_034702125.1 Engraulis encrasicolus
CTGGGGGTGGTCTAGCCCACAAACTGTGATCCCATCTCAGCCTGACGCAAAACACTATCCAGGCGGTGAGCCTCCAAAAAATAAGACTCACAACAGACGGATGCAGACACACCCACACCCACACCCACACCCACACACACACACACACACACACACACACACACACACACACACACACACACTAAAACCACCTATAAATGCACACAGGTGGCTCCTGGGTTGTTTGTTTGTGGAGGGGGTATGTATGCAGATATCAGCATATAGATGACACATACATTTGAATTCCAATTCCAAATGGGACCACACACACAAATTCATATGGATTGCACCACAGGAGCTACCGGTCGCCTCAGCAAACCTACACGTCATTGGCTACTTGTTGATAGATGCCAAAATAGACTTAACCCTTTCGTTCCTCTTTTGTTACCAAAATGGTAAATGTCCAGGTCTTAATCCATCTGTCTCACCAAGACTTTTGAGAATGTCGTAGCCATGTTGCTATGATGTATAGTACAAGTAGGTGAGCTTTTTCAGAAACACTGAGTTGGATCACTGGTGATCCAATCTGCCCCAATGGGATACTGTAGGGTTTTTTTCCTCTCTCTGAAGACGGATGGTGGTACCACCCTGCTGTGCACAGGTTTTCAGATGTTGTGTTGTGGCCCAGACTGCCACACTGTAAATATGACCACCGTGATGGCCTGTGCGCATCAGACATACGCACACACACACACACGCACATACACACGCACACACACACAGCAGCAGACTTAAGGACTGACATATGTCATGTAGAGCTGTCTCGGACACTGACTGATGGATGCTGCGTGCCCCCCTCTAAATGGGTATTGATCTTCATATGTGTACCGCCACCACCTACGGAGAACAGACCAGAGCAGACACCACAGCACCACAGCTTGACTGAGAGCGAAAGGGAAATACGACAAACAAGCAAGCAAGCAACTACAACGATGACTAAAATGTATTAGAATCAGTGCAAATGGATACATATTGGTGCATATGCATACAGTGACCCAAGGCGAGACAGCTACCACCTACAGAGACTACAGTGCAGCTTGACCGAGAGCTAAAGCAAAATACAACAAATAAACATGATGGGGAAAATATATTAGTAGCAGTGCCAGTGCATATTGGTACATATTGGTGTGTTTGCATACTGTGACCCTAAAGCAAAGCTGTTACTACCTACAGAGACCAGATCAGAGACATAGCCTAGCTGCCTATTTTGAGATAAAGTAAAATACGACAAATGAACGACAGTGGGGAAAGGATATTATTTTCTGTGCATATTGATACATATTCATACATATTCATACTGTCACCTAAGGCGAAACTGCCACCACCTACGGAGACAAGACCAGACAACTGAGCCCAGCTTTACTGAGAGCTAACGCAAAATACAACAAACACACTACAACGAGGATTGCGAAAAGATATTAGTATCGTTACATAATGACATACAGCATATTGGTTCATATGCATACTGGGACATAAGATGAAATAGCCACCTACATTTGAGACCAGACCAGACACCACAGCCTACAGGTAGCCTAAAGCAAGGCACGACAAATAAACAACATCTCTGATTGGGGACATATATTTGAATCAGTAGTACATATAGAAAAAGTTGTTCTACCTAGTTGCCAGTTTTACCACTTGGTAACACCTCAGGCAATCTATTTCTATTAGAAAGACCAGACCCTCTGAAAATGAATGGGAAAATGTGAGTTAACTTATGGACTCTCAGATAACTGACAGTCATGAAAATCATGTATGGTTAAAACCATAATGAGAATAGCGTGTTGAGTTGCTTTTTGTGAATCAAAATGAAGCTTTTAAAGACACATTTCTAACGGGTTACTTTGTATTTTGACACTGCGCAGGTGCAGTATTTCCATTCCAGCATGAGAAGAAGTATAGCACAAAGCAGCAAGATTATTGGAACGCTATTTGTTTGGTCCGACATAATGTTTTGAAACAACAACAGCAGCATTTGTGTACGGTTTTGCTGTATTGCAGATTTCTTGAATGGAGTTATAACAATAGACAGGGAGTAATTATGCAAAAATATCCAAAACAAAACAACAAAATCACAAACAACAGCATACTGTAAGCTGCATATCCGGCCTTTAGAGAATAAAGACCCAGCCACGTAATCTTCATCCAGCCATTGTCTGATCCAGCTTATTCTAATGAGAACACGGTAGAAGACAGGTAAATCAGCTGAGTAGTGAAATCACCTGTGTCAAGTATACAAGTAGAGAGTAATATGGAAGGGGTTTACCTTTTAATCTACACCACTGACAACAACAACAACAGTCACTTGTGCATAGTAGTACCTTAGGTATGTACACTAAACATGGCGGTCCATAGGCCCTAGTCTCACTGTACATATACATATAGCTGTACATACATACATTATGTAGCATAGTGTACATATATGTTCACACACATACAATATTATTGGGCAATGTTGGTG
>NC_085864.1:4873827-4876327 GCF_034702125.1 Engraulis encrasicolus
CCAGATATAGGCCTACTTAAGTAGGCCTAATGGGTTTTAAATCCTTGATAAAAGCATAAGCAATGCTTATGAAGTCATTTGTTAATGTTTTGGATAGCATGGAAAGATTTTCACTCAAAAAGTTCCCCAGATATGCGTTAGTAATGCGTTGAAACTTCTCGATAATGCATAAGCAATGCTTATCAAGTCATTTGTTAACGTTTTGGAAAGCATGGAAATGTGTTCACTTTATATCAGTTCCCCAGATATACTTAAGTAATGAGTTGTAACTCCTTGATAATGCATAAGCAACGTTTATCAAGTCATTTGTTAATGTTTTGGAAAGCATGGAAAGATTTTCACAGAAAAAGTTCCCCAGATATGAGTTATTAATGCGTTGAAACGTCTTGATAATGCTTACGCAATGCTTATCAAGTCATTTGTTAACGCTTCGGAAAGCATGGAAAGGTTTTCACTTTAGAACTGTTCCCCAGATATACCTAAGTGATGGGTTATAAATCCTTGATAATGCATAAGCAATGCTTACCAAGTCCTTTGTTAGTGTTTTGGAAAGCATGGAAATGTTTTCACTTAAAAAGTTCCCCAGATATGCGTTAGTAATGCGTTGAAACTTCTTGGTAATGCATAAGCAATGCTTATCAAGTCATTCGTTAATGTGTTGTAAAGCCATAACAGGTTTTCACTTAAGATAAGTTCTCCAGATATACTTAAGTAACTGGTTATAAATCATTGATAATGCATAAGCAATGCTTATCAAGTCATTTGTTAATGTTTTGGAAAGCATGGTGAGATTTTCACTTAAAAAGTTCCCCAGATATGCGTTAGTAATGAGTTGTGACTTCTTGGTAATGCATAAGCAATGCTTATCAAGTCATTTGTTAACGTTATGGAAAGCATGGAAAGGTTTTCACTTTATATCAGTTCCCCAGATATACTTAAGTAATGGGTTATACATACTTGATAGTGCACAAGCAATGCTTATCAAGTCATTTGTTAATGTTTTGGAAAGTATGGATAGGTTTTCACTTAAAAAGTCCCCCAGATATGCGTTATTATTGCGTTGAAACTTCTTGGTAATGCATAAGCAACGCTTATCAAGTCATTCGTTAATGTGTTGTAAAGCCATAACAGGTTTTCACTTTAGATCAGTTCCCCAGATATACTTAAGTAATGGTTCGTAATTCCTTGATAATGCATAAGCAACGCTTAACAAGTCATTTGTTAATGTCCAGAAACTTCCATGAGGGGGAGTCACATGAGCCTCAACTTAGGCCTAGGCCTACTGTTTGCCATGCTACCAGTCATCACACACTAACCATTACAAAAGGGTTAAATAAGACTTCACTGATGCTAAAGCAAGAGTTTACAAACCGTTACCATACATGCCTAATAGTACTTGTTAATGGTTAGGTGGTAGGAGACAACAAATAGATAATGTTTTTTTCATAAATAAAGGTGGGTTATCAGACATTTTAATGATGGTTTCTAATGCTAATACTAATGCTTATCAGAAGGTTAAATCACCATAGACGAATGATTAATTAACAGTACTTAATAATTTCACAGAAATACATAATGACTGACTCGTGATTCACTAAGGGTTAACTAATGCTTAATTTTGTTTAGCGAGTAGTTACATCAGCACACACTAACCATTTACTAACGGTATTAGTTAATGGTTAAGAAATGAGAAATAACACATACATAACGATTTACTTGTGATTCACTAAGGGTTAATTAATGTTAAAAATAAGGCTTAACTAAGGTTTAACTTTGCTTAGCGAACCGTTACATCAGCACACACTAACCATTTACTAATGGCAGTAGATAATAGTTAAGAAATGAGGAATAATACATACATAACAACTAACTCGTTATTTACTAAGGGTTAACTATTGTTAAAATAAGGCTTAACTTTGCTTAGCGAACCGTTATATCAGCACACACTAACCATTTACTAACGGTAGTAGATAATAGTTAGGAAAAGAGAAATAATGCTTACATAATGATTAACTCGTGATTCACTAAGGGTTAACTAATGGTAAAATAAGGCTTAACTAACTCTTAAGTAATGCCTAAAAAGGGGTACTTATTATAAAGTGTTACCGATCCATCTATGAGAAGGTAATCATCCAGACTCCAGACTCGTGCTGTTGGTAACCAATCCCCAACCTCAGCTGATCACATCTTTGTCCTCTCAGTCAGGCGGGTCATCTTCACACTGGGATAAAGTCATCACCATCGCCATCATTCGCCCAGACTTAGACCAAGATGGCCCGCAGAATGGAATTCAATTAACAAACAATCATCCATATTTAATTAAAGGTCTTAATAATTGTCGTTGGACACTGTTTAACTTTTAATAAGTACTGTCCTTTAGAAAGATAATTTGCTTGTTAAGTAATTATCGCTCTGCTATTAAACCACCATTGTACGGACTTCTCTACAGTCACTTTAAAACAAATCGGGCCACATTTTTAAGCGAGTGTATCTCGGCTCT
>NC_085864.1:4881327-4883827 GCF_034702125.1 Engraulis encrasicolus
CACATTCTAATGCAAGATGAGGCTCCTAGCTTTTAAATGCAACTTATTTCATATTTTATGTGCTCGGAGGCTGGTGTATTTAGGTTTTAAGAGCCAGAGGGCATCTTTTCCCAAAAAAGGGCTGAGGCATTCAGCAGGTGTTTTTTTGCAGGTGCCTTGGGCTAAAATGGGTTAAGCAAAGACATGAATGCTCCAACAATTTGGGTGATCTAACTCCTTCCTTTTTTCAACCTAGAGTAGGAAACAATACAGCAAAAATATATATTAGCCTGGCTCTCCCCAGACCCAGAGAGCAGGCTTCCCTCAGCAGCCTTCCCATTCATATACACTGCCTTAATGTTGACATATACACTCACCGGCCACTACATTACGAACACCTGTTATGAACAACATTATGAACAACTGCACATTGAGGCAAGTTTCTGATCAGGCAATCACATGGTGGCAACTCAATGCATTTGTGCATGTAGACATGATCGAGATGATCCGATGCAGTTCAAACCGAGCATCATAATAGGGAAGAAAGGTTATTTAAATGACTTTGAACATGGCATGGCTGTCAAGCCGCAAGGGATTGATTTGAGTATTTCAGAAAATACTGATCTACTGGGATTTTCATACACAACCATCTCTCGGGTTTACAAAGAATGGTACGAAAAAAAAATCAGCAAAAAGCGATTCTGTGGGCAAAAATGCCTTGTTGATGGCAGGGGTCAGAGGAAAATGGCCAGACTGGTTTGAGTTGATACAAAGGCAACATTTAAGTAAAATGACCACTCATTACAACCGAGGTATGCATAAGAGAATCCCTGATTACACAGCACATCAAATCTTGAGGCAAATAGGCTATAGCAGCAGAAAACCATATTAGGTGCCACTCCTGTCAGCTAAGAACAGGAAAATGAGGCAACAATTTGGACAGGCTCACGATAAACGAGACTAGAAGATTGGAAAAATGTTGCCTGGTCTGATGAGTCTTCATATCCACTGCAACACTCAGGTGGAATGGTCAGAATTTGGCGTCAACAGCATGAAAACATGGGTCAACCCTGCCTTACATCAACATTTCAGGCTGGGGATAAAATGGCATAAGGATATTTTCTTAGCACAATTTGAGCGAATTAGTACCAATTTATTTGTTGGAATGCCACAGCCTACCCGAGTATTGTTGCAGGTCAGTTCAGGCAGTTCCGAAGGCAAAAGGGGGTCCAACTCAGCATTAAAGAGGTGTTCCTATTGAAGTGTAATGGCCAGATTTGCCTCAATTAAAGAGAAAGGCTTACATTTTAAGAAAACAATGCAGAAAAATATGGCATAGGATACAGCACCGGTGAGAGGAAGGGGTTGCTCCTGTCTCCACAGACTTAGACAATCGTCTCCCTTTGCAACACGGCCATTCATCTGTGCTGCCTTTAATGTAGCTGAAGACGCTGCGTACATAAACAAGAGCTTTTGTCAGATGAGAACAGCACTTACCTGGGTGATGGGGTGATACCTAGAGGGAAATACACTCCACACACTCAGCACCGAGGTCATTGAGCAGAGCGATGGATAGAGAGAGAGAGAGAGAGAGATGGGAAGAGAGATGGAGAGATAGAGAGATGGGAGGGAGTGCAAAGGGAGCTCTCCTCTTCAGCCCTGTACACTACACTCTTTCGGCAGCGAGGTCATTGAGCAGAGCGATGGGAAGGAGGGAACGACCGACCGATGGGAGAAAGAGAGAGCGATTGAGGGAGAGGAACGGGGGCCCTCTTCTCTTCGCCATCCCTCGTCTAAACTCCCAGGATCGCAGGCAAATTGGATGCAAATGGGCCATTTGGAGACCTTGCCCCCTCTTCTCTCCACTCGTGTTTTCTGCCCTCCTACCTCATCTACCCATTCACAACCCCCCCTCAGTAAGTTACTTGTAAACGATTTCTTCCTTATTTATCGGTTTGTTTAATTTACAGCGGAGGAGCAGAGCTAATTTGCAGTAGCGAGCGCTAGCACCCCCTGTGATTAGCGCCTGGCCTCTGCTCTGAGGGCACACACACACACACACACACACACACACACACACACACACACACACACACACACACACACACACACACACACACACACACACACACACACACACACACACACACACACACACACACACACACACACACACCAGCGCTCATCAAAAACACATTGGAATCAAATCAGAGTGGCCCCTTCTCTCCACTCTCTTCTCCCTCTCTTTCTGGGGCCCCTCTGCGCTCTCTCTCTCTCTCTCTCTCTCTCTCTCTCTCTCTCTCTCTCTCTCTCTCTCTCTCTCTCTCTCTCTCTCTCTCTCTCTCTCCCTCCCGCTCTCTCTCTCTCTCTCTCTACTGGCCATTCCTCTTCTCCTCATGCCATGCCTCTAATCACTGTCCCTCCTTTATATTTTTTCTTTCTCTTTTCTTCTCCCTTCCTCTTGCCTCCTCTCACTTCTCTTTCCTCTCCTCTCCTCTCCTCTCCTCTCCTCTCCATCTTC
>NC_085864.1:4888827-4893827 GCF_034702125.1 Engraulis encrasicolus
GACACTCCAACAACTCACACATGTATGGAGACACATATATGTGCTCAGATACACACACAAACACACACACACACACACACACACAGACACACACACACACACACACACACACACACACACACACACACACACACACACACACACACACACACACACACACACACACACACACACACACACACACACACACACACACACGTGCACAGATACAGTACACACACCCCGACACACGCACACACACACACACACAAACTCACACATGAAAACATGCAGAGAGAGAGAGTGAGAGAGAGAGAAAGAGAGAGAGAAAGAGAGAAACCGTAGCTCACGTAGTATATGTACACACATGCATGCACCTATGCATCATACATGCACTATTGCATATGCACACTCACACACTTTTAAACTAATAAATCCATGCATATACTAGACAAAGACGCTTGCCACATTCACAGACAAACACACTTTCACAATGCTAACACAATGCAAATGCGAGCATGTTGCAGCACAAATGTGATCCTACATACATAAGCGCTACACATACAGTAAAAGAGACACACACAATACACACACACACACACACACACACACACACACACACACACACACACACACACACACACACACACACACACACACACACACACACACACACACACACACACACACACACACACACACACATGCATGCACACATATACAGGGCATTCTGCATGTTTATGTGTGTGCTACCTGCCACTCACCATGCTGTGATGGACCATGGAGGTGCTTGTGTGTACATGTATTTGCCAGACTTCTCTGTGCGTGCGTGCGCGTGTGTATCTGTGTGTGTGTGTTTGTGTATGTGTTTGTGTGTGTGTGTGTTTGTGTATGTGTTTGTGTGTGTGTGTGTTTTTTTAATAGTGTGTGTGTGTGTTTTAATAGCCAAGTGTGTTATTCTTATGGGCATCGCTAAGGCATTGCTGAGTGTTTTACCAGCTAGTTAAAGCACACAGTATTTTAGTGGTGGCACTGTAAACCTGACCCTGGCCCCCAAGAGCAGTTATATACACCACACAGTGTAAAGCAGAGAACATCATCTTGTATCCATAGGTCTCAAGACAGTTCAAACTACGCATTGTTTTTTTCCCCTCATACATACTTTCACAATGTAATTCTCACTTTCTTCCCCCATTTTGTTTTTTTTTCTTGATTTGTTTTGTCTTTCCATCTCTGTGTGACACAGAAGAGCCAAGCAGAGAATATCATGCCTGTCATCTTATGTGCAGTCTACCCAAGGAGCTACTTCACCCTCTGTAGTACTTTTCGCCTATGCACATATTCTACAGCCTGATCTCACGCAATTTTGTGAAATGGGCACAGATCCTGGGGACACGAAATCTTTGGCAGTGCAGATTTTGCCAAAATTCCGTGATGGGGTCATGGAAGTGTTTTCCGTGATGGAGTCATGGAAGTGCTATATAGGTCTTATATGTCCCCATAGCACTATGTTAAGTCTATCATTACAGAACAGACAAACCTATGTAAGATAAGTCTACAGTTTCCTGTCAGTCAATACCAAATTCTATTAGGCCTACTAAACAGAAGAATGCTATAGCAGACCAAAACGATCCCTAACCCTAACCTTTAAGTACAGAAATGTTTTTGAGAAGTACCTTTTCTTGGTTGACGGGTTATCAAATTATTGTACTAAACGGAAAAAATGTTAGCAGTATAATCTGTGTACTCACTGTGTATAAACTGTGGGAACAGAGCTGCGGGAATTTAGAGAAATTTCTTATGAAGGCCCTTCATGGAAAACTCTGCTGTGACCTCATCATGGAATGTGTGAAACTGCCAGAGATTCTGTCTCTTTGTCAAACTCTTTCTGTCTTTATCTTATTCTACCTCCTACCTTTGTTTCTATTTTACTTTATACCTTTGTATGTTTGTTTTTTCTTCCATTCTGTTTCTTTCTTTGTATTTCTTTCTTTCATCAGCTCCCATTTTCCATACTAAAAAATCCCTCTCTCAGTGTTTCCCCCATCCAACTTATCCCTCATCTTAGTCTTTTATACTTTAAACTTCCTCAGCTAGCACCTTTTTATGCAGGTGTAAATGAGATCCCACAAAATCTATATCACGTCTTTAAAAGCAAATAACTCAACACCTCTCTCTCTCTCTCTCCCCACGCGCTGACATTGACCCCGGCAGACCTGTTCTGGTTCAGTGCCCAGAGTCCAACCCACCACCCCCCACCCCCCCTCTGGTGCAGGCACTGCAGGGGTGGGAGATGTGGGGTAGGGGTGCTGATGATGGAGCTTAGGGTGGGTGGATGGAGGTGCTGGTGTTGGCAGGGGCGTGATAGGTGGTGGTGGTGGGATTGGAGGAAGGTTGGTCATGGTTGTGTTGTTGGAGGTGTTGGGGTGGTAAAGCTGGACTGATGGAGCTCTGGGTGGATAACTGAGGTGGCGGTGGGGAAGGTGGAGTGGTGTACTGGAGCTCTGGGTAGATGGTGTATTACATTACATTACATTACATTACATTAAATTACATTACATTACATTACATACTTACCTGACACTTTTATCCAAAGCGACTTACAATTATTTACAGGGTATTGGTCACAGTCCCTGGAGCAATTTGGGTTAAGTCCCTTGGAAGAATGTGTGGGGAGAGGTAAGGGTGGGATTTGAACCTGCAATCCTCTGTATTTAAGGCCACCTCCCTGACCATCAGGACACGGTGAAGTACGTGATGGTGGGGCTAAGGGGAATATGTAGGTGGTGGTGAGAGGTGGTTGTCGTTCGCGTGGTGGTGGTGGGGGTGGGGGTGTATTGTATAGAATGTATGATGGAGTAAATGGTAGGTGGAGGTGGGGGGAAGGGGGGGGGGGGGTCGATTGGTGGTGGTGGTGTAGGTCATATTGATGGTGGTTAGGGGTTGTATGGTTGGCCTGATGGAGCTCTGGGTAGATGGTGTAGGTGGAGGTAGGGATGGGGACGGGTGCTGGGCGTGTGTGTGGGGGGATGGATTTAAAGCCCAGAGGCTGCTGTGTGCCGGACCCCAGGTGGACCAAGGCGAGCAGTTAAATTTCATCATACCCTTTGGGCCGCCATGTTAGCTCTTTATAGGGCTTTTACAGCCAGCCAGGCAGGAAGGAGACGTGCCAGAGCCATCGCTACCGTAAAGAGAAGAGGACAGAGAGAATAGAAAGACAGATAGAAGAGAGGAGAGAGGAAAAATGAGAGAAAGAAAAAGAGGTGGCAGGTAGGGGTGTGTGTGTCGGGAGTGGGGGTGGGGGTGGGGGCAGAAGGGGTAAGAAGAAGGATTTAGGGGGTGGGGGTTGAATGAAGGGGTACAGGAGCAAAGAAAGGGGCTAAAGAATGAAAATATTCTACAAAGAGAGTGAGAGAGAATAAAAGAGATGGGGTCCGAGAGGCATGGTGATGGAGAGAGAGAATAAGAGAGATGGAGAGAGAGAGAGAGAGAGGGAGAGAGAGAGAGAGGGAGAGAGAGAGAGAGAGAGAGAAAGGGAGCGGGACAGAGAATGAAAGAGATGGAGTGAGAGAGAGATGGTGATGGAAAGAGAGAGAGAGAATAGGAGAGATGGAGAGAGAGAGGGAGATAGAAAGAGAGAGAGAGAGAAAGGGAGCGAGGGAGCGGGACATCACTTGTCAGGCTGACTGCAGGATGATATAAAAAGAGCGGCGCGCGTGGAGGATAAGCCCGATGATGAATGGCCCACAGACGTTCATCCATCCAGTTGAAGGATTTGCAGCGCAGGAACTGTGTACAGACGCCGAGATGTGTGAGTGAGTGAGAGAGAGAGAGAGAGAGAGAAAGAGGGAGAGATAGAGACAGAGAGAGAGAGAGAGAGAGAGAGAGAAAGAGGGAGAGATAGAGACAGAGAGAGAGGGAGGAAGGGAAAAAATAACAAACAGAAAGAGATATGGAGACAGGGGGAATGGAAGACGGAGAAAGAGAGAAAGAAAGACAGATGGAGAGAGAGAGGGAGAGAGAGAGAGAGATGGAGAGACAGAAGAGGTGGAGAAGAAGGCGGTGGTGGAGGTGTGTAAAAATGGATGGAAGGAGAAATGTGGAGCTGGTGGAGAGAGATGAGGAGGCAGTGTGATGTGGAGCGATAGGAAAAGAGACATGGTTTACAATAAGATGCTCTCATATCTACAGCTGTGTGTGTGTGTGTGTGTGTGTGTGTGTGTGTGTGTGTGTGTGTGTGTGTGTGTGTGTGTGTGTGTGTGTGTGTGTGTGTGTGTGTGTGCGTGCGTGTGTGTGTGTGTGTGTGTGTGTGCGCGCGTGTGCGTGCGTGCGTGCGTGCGTGCGTGCGTGCGTGCGTGCGTGCGTGCGTGCGTGCGTGCGAAAATGCGTGAAAATGCGGGTTGTGTGCGCACGTACATATGTGTGCGTGCGTACGTGTGTGTGCTTGCAAGCATGTGTGTGTGTGGAAATGAATGAATGTGCGTACAGTCATGGGTGGGTCACTGATGCACAGAAGCTCTGAGACTCCCTCACATCACCTAATACTGTCCACACAACCTGTCCATTGATTTTCAAATCTAAACCTATCCAAAACCATTTTTTCATTGTGTATGAATAAATAAATTGTGATATGAAGTTTAATGTTACGATAATTTGATTTGCATCATGATTAACAAAATTTGTTGAATAAAATGAATATTTATTGAGTAAGATATTTTTTTTCCTTTTTGTGTTTGTTTCATCCTACTGTCATCACAAAAAATATTACTAACACTACTTTAATAAATGAATTAGCAACAAATATGATCACGTTTACAATGCTCCCATGAAAGAAACATTACTGTAGAAAAATACCATTCTGCAAAAACGTGAGGCTGAGTTCCTCTGAAGACCTCCACAGTTCACCCCCCACTGCCTGCCTTATTTTGTTTTTTCCACACCAACCCCGTCACGTGCCATATGACGTGCCACACAGCAAGAGAGAGAGGGGGAGAGAGAGGGAGAGAGAGAAGGTGGGCCAG
>NC_085864.1:4913827-4916327 GCF_034702125.1 Engraulis encrasicolus
CCCTGTCTCTTTTGTGTTGCGTCTCATCGGCCCTCCTCACGGCGGCTGGCTGCACTAATTGAATCACCATCGAGTCACTGTATCAATTTTAACTTTGGTATTAGGACTTAATCAGGCATGCTGGGGACCAGCTTGGTGAGGTGAGGGGTCCCTTTGTGAAGGGCCCATCTGTTTGTGACACCAGGCCCAGTTGGAGCCCTGTGGGTGCAGCCAAACACACGCACACTCACCCACTCACTCACTCACACACACAAAAAGAGAAAGGAAGGAGAGGATACAAAAAAAAACATTGGAGCAGACGACACTCCTTTACGGGGTTTTGTGTATGCCTTTTCTCTTCTTCTCGTGCTCGTGCTCGTTCTCTCTCTCCCTCCTTCTCTCTCTCTCTCTTTCTCTCTCTCTCTCTCTCTCTCTCTCTCTTTCTCTCTCTCTCTCTCTCTCTCTCTCTCTCCTCTTTTATGTTCTCTCCAGTCCATCTTGTCTGGGTTTTCGCTATTGCCAACTGCCATTCTGTCTCCTCTTTTCCCTGCCCTTCTCTGCCATTCTCTTTCTCTCCACTTCACCCTCTCCCTAACTTTTGGTCTGTCTTTTTATCTTTTTTCTCTCTCTCTCTGTCTGCCTGTCTGTCTTTCTATTTGACATTCCCTTTCTCTTTGCACGCTTCTCTCCTATTTCCCTCCCTCATTCCATCCTATCATTCTATCTATCCCATCTCTGTTCTCACCTCTCGCTCTGTAACCCGTTCTCATTTTATTTCTCCATCTCCCAAATTCTCTCTCTCTCTCTCTCTCTCTCTCTCTCTCTCTCTCTCTCTCTCTCTCTCTCTCTCTCTCTCTCTCTCTCTCCCTCTCCTCTCCCAAGAGCCTCTCTGTGTAAACTCTCCTGATGGCCCTCAGTACTGCCACAGTCCTGCCTGCTCTTCTATTCACCTCTCTCCTCTCCCTCCTCCTGTAGTCTTCTCTTCACCCCATCTCTCCTCCGTCAGTTACAGACCCTCCCTCCATCCCCAATACCCTCTTTCTCTTTCCCTCTTTTCTTTCTGTCACTCTGTCTTTGCCTTTGCAGCTCTCTGCCTCTCCGTCTATGTCTCTTTCCTCTCCTTGCCTCTATCCATCTCCATTGCTTTCTCTGTCTCCCTCTCTCCCTGTATCTAACTCTTCTTTTATTTCCCATCCAATCCATCTTTTTCCCCTGTCTCTGGTCTGTATGGGGATATTTACCCGGTGGCAGGTCTATTGGAAGTTTGTTACGGGCCAAATCCTTTTTTTAAGATTTGTTTTTGGAATTCCATGCTTTTATTTTTTGACAAGACAGTGAGGAGAGCAATAGGCACCAAGCGGGAGAGAGATGGGGCAAGATGGCGGGAAATGACCTCGGTCCGGGATTGAACCCGGGTCCCCGACGTAACACTACAGTGCCTAAAGGGCTCTGCATACTTCACGTGCGCACTTTGCGCGTTTGGCGCGAGAACCATTAATGACGTCATCACTTGCGCCAGACTATTCATACTTCAAAAGCGCCCTTACAGGCTTTCGCTCGCATTGTCGGAAGTGCCCTCTGCTGTTCATGAGAGAAACGGCAGTATCTTTCGCAACTCGCAGCGTGAGTTCTACGGATGTATAAAATAGAAAGCCAAACACGGCTGCTGTAGGGCTACTGAACGTCTGACTTGCGACTTACCACATTGAAACATATATTTTTTGTTGTAGCCTACATTGCCAGATCATTCCAAGACCATGTGAGAGCATTGTTCTGGCGGCAGAATTTATAAATAGATCGCCGAACACAACGTGCTTCTGAACAAAGTAAACAATTGTTTCACTGAACAACATTTAAGAGAGAAGATAAAATAACTCTCTAGGACATTTTATTATCCTCAAAATGATGCAGGATCCATTCTGTAGTAGCCTACAGTAGTTGTAGCCTCTCTTCGCAACTCCTGCTTTGTCTGCCTACCTGCATGGTCGCTGGTGGCGCACGACAAGTTACAAAAAATGTGGGGTGCACGACGTCGCGCCACGGCAGCTCGCGCCACGGCGTGTGACGTCATTTTGGGTCACGTGAGGTCGCAAGTGAGGTCGCGAGTGAAGTATGAAGGAGGCTAGCGCCAGTCACGCCAAGTATGAATCCCCCTTTAGCCGTCTGAGGCACACCCACAGCCACAGTCACAGCCGAGGACACGGGCCACGGGCCGAATCCCGATCGGGTCCAAAGTGGGGCTGGACCAGACGTCACCATGATCTTTATGCAGTGTTAGTGAATTGGAATTGGAATGGAATTGGAAGAAAAAATATTGTGGAAAAGATTCACAAAGGGCTGTTATTTCCAAAATGACTGTATTGACTGCACCAAATGCACCATGCTGCGCATGTCATAATGCCACAATGCGCCATAAAGTAACACACCTCACTACACCTCAATGCAACGTGCCACCTCAAGCCATACCTTACCACACATCACACCATACTGCACCAAAACCCATCACATCACACCATGCCGC
>NC_085864.1:4918827-4923827 GCF_034702125.1 Engraulis encrasicolus
TTAAACACATTATTAGATCATATACTGTAGACTAATAATTAAGTGTTTTTTGTAGTACAGGGGCTTAAGCTTCAGGGCCCCCTTGGCTCTTGGGCCCGTAGGCCTGGGCCCAGTAGGCCCATTCTGTAATCTGTCCTTGCTCTCACAGGCTCTCCTTTGTCCTGCTCGGTGCCTCTACATCTTTAAGTCCCCACCTTGCTGCCTAACGCATCGTCCAAGGCACCTGAGGGAGGATCATGCCGGACCAGAGGGCTCAGAGAGAGAGACCCAGGGAGCAGGGAACCGGGCGGCAGACAAATGGTGTCACAGGCTGGGGCAAGAGAGCACCCATATGGCCTCTCGCCTCCGCTCCACACGGGGGCCACCTGCCTTCATGCTAACCTGCGCTAACTTAGCATCTGCCCGTCTACCGCCACCTGTCTCGGTACAAAGATGCGCTAACTTAGCTTCTGCCTGTCTACCACCACCAGCGTTGATTCTAACCTGTGCTTGCTAGCCTAGCGTCTGCTAGTCTGCCACCTGCCTGCATACTTACCTGGACGAACATTACAGCATCTGCCTGTCTACCACCTGCCTTGATGCTAACCTGTACTACTGTAGCCTAGCGTCTGCTAGACGCCCACCTGCCTGCATGCTAACCTGTGTTAGCATCATAACAGCTGCTTGTCTGGTTGCTCGGCTACCGTCTGTGCTTTTTGTTGGGGCCACTGTTGCTGTTTCTGTGAGCGAGCGTGCTAAATGTCTACATGCTAACGCCACGTGTGGCCTGTTGCCAGCTCATGTCAAAGGAGCAGCGGCAGGGTTTTACAAATGCGAGCGCCCACACATGCTGGCATTCAGAACACATGGCTATACTTATTAGATCAACTACTACCATATTTTCAGACTCGGTGTGTGTGTGTGTGTGTGTGTGTGTGTGTGTGTGTGTGTGTGTGTGTGTGTGTGTGTGTGTGTGTGTGTGTGTGTGTGTGTGTGTGTGTGTGTGTGTGTGTGTGTGTGTGTGTGTGTGTGTGTGTGTGTGTGTGTGTGTGTGTGCTTAGCTGTGTGTGTGCTTAGCTGTGTGTGTGCAATGCATGTGTTTGTGTTTGTGCATGTGTGTGTGAAACTGCCATCCCGTCCACCCCACCCCACTCCCCTTGGTCTTAGCGAGGCCCCTTTTGATCAGGCGTTTGGCCGTTGCCTGGTTGGCGTCTGCTCCCCGGCTCTGTGGCCATGTGTGTCAGAGCATGTTTGTACGCTCTTTTGCTTTGAGCTACACTGGCGGAGACAAGACCACAGATGGAGGAGGTGGGCTGGTGCCATGGACTCACTGCTCACTGGTGGAAGGGGTGGGGGTATGGGGTAAAATGAGTGTGTGTGTGTGTGTGTGTGTGTGTGTGTGTGCGTGTGCGTGTGCGCGTGCGCGTGTGCGTGTGCGTGTGCGTGCGCGTGCGTGTGCGTGTGCGTGTGCGTGTGTGTGTGCGTGCGTGTGTGCGTGCCTGCGTGCGTGCGTGTGTGCGTGCGTGTGTGAGTGTTTGTGTGTGTGTGTGTGTGTGTGTGTGCGCGTGTGTGTGTGTGCGCGTGTGTGTGTACGCGTGTGTGTGTGTATTTATGTGTGTGTTTATGTGCGTGCATATTAGGGGGAACCTGTAGTGTTGGAGAGCGGCACAGGAGCTCTCCTGTTTCACACACACACACGCACACACGCACGCACGCACGCACGCACGCACACACACACACACACACACACACAAACGCGCTCTCACACACACACAGACCCACTCCTACCCTCTTCAGCCAGTCCCCATATGCCATCCCATCCTGCCCTGTCCCCTTCCCCGCACTCCACACTCACCCACCCACTGACACCCACCAACCCCACTACTCCACCCATCACCCCATGCCACCCCATCCACCACACCCACTGACCCACCTCCATCCACCCCTCCACCCCTCTCCCATTTACCCCACTCCATTGCCTTCCCAGCCCCATTCCCTCCTCCACACACACCAGTCCAACCCACCTTCACCTTCACCCCTCACTCACCATCAAACACCTCCTTCTCCCTCTCCACTGCCCCCTAAACCACCCAACACACCCACCCACCCACCATTCAAACAACCACCCCAACCTTCCAACCCTCTCATCCAACACACCCACCACCTCATCACACCGCCATCCATCTATCCATCCCTCCACCTCTTCCATCCCATCCCTCGCTCCCTCGCTCGCTCGCGGCCCGCCCACCCTGTCTCCGCCGCCTGCACAAATTAGCACAATGTGCAGGCGGGGCGCCTCAGCTGGCCTCCACACCCCACTTGACACAGGCCTGACCTCTCCTCCTTCTACTGCGCCTCTCTGCCTGCCTCTCTTTATCCTGTGCCTCTCTCTCGCTCTCTCTCTCGCTCTCTCTCTGTCTTTCTCTCGTCTCCTCTACTGTACCTCTCGTTCTCTCTCTCTCTCTCTGCACTCACTCTCTCTCTCTCTCTTTCACTCTGTCTCTCTCCGCCTGGCTGGCTGGCTGGCTGGGCCCTGCCTGAGGTGGCCTGTCACTCCAGCCCCTCCAGCCTGGCTGCCAACCGTGGGGCCCACTGGGGAGGAGCCCGCGGCCTGCCAGGGATGACCGGGAGAGCTGGATGGAAGGAGGGAGAGATGGATGGAGCTAGAGAAAAGGGGCAAAGGACAGAGTATGTGTATTTGAGCGGCAGGGGGAGGAAGGAGACATGGGAAATGGGATGAAGGGAGGGATGCAAGGAGAGTGAGAAGAAGGGAGGATAAAAAAGGAGTGTGTGTTTGAATGACAGAGAGAAGGAAGGGGAGACCGAAAGTGATTGAGGCAGAAATAGAAAAAAGAGTAACATACTATGCGCGTTTGAGAGATTGATAAAGAAAATGTACAGTATATGGTTGAGGAGAAAGAGAGAGAAGGAAAATGTGTGTGTTTGAGCGACACAGAAAAAGAAATAGTATATGAGAGAGTGAGAGTGGGAAAGAGATCATTTTATTTATTTATTTATTTATTTATTTTCCCTTTATTTAGCCAGGATTGTCCAATTGAGACTAAGCGTCTCTTCTGCCAGGACGAAGGTAAAAATGCAGCATACACACAGTTCCAGACGCAGACAGACACATTAACTAATAAATAAAATAAACTTTAGACATTCGTTCCACTGTGTGTAAACAGTATTAATTACCCTCCTAAAAGTCTCAAATTTGTAGAGATGGTTGAAGAGAAGAGGTGGTGTTTGAGCGTCATAGAGAAAAACAGAAAATGTTTGTGTATTTGAGAGAGAGGAACAGAGAAAGAGAGGGGGAGAGAGGGTGAAAAGCGTGAGAGGGGGGCAAGACAGAGACCATATATTATATGTGTAGAGGAGAAGAGAGGAGAGGAGCAGGTTGGTGTGTGAGTAATTGTGTGAGACTGATTAGCGTGTCATTTTGTGTCTGCATCTCAGTGTGTATTTCAGCGCCGCTGCTCTCTGTGAGCCTTTGCATATGTCTGCTAAAAAAGATGGGGATTGGCTAGCCCTCTGTGTGTGTGTGTATGTGCGTGTGTGTGTGCGTGTGTGTGTGTGTGTGTGTGTGTGTGTGTGTGTGTGTGTGTGTGTGTGTGTGTGTGTGTGTGTGTGTGTGTGTGTGTGTGTGTGTGTGTGTGTGTGTGTGTGTGTGTGTGTGTGTGTGTGTGTGTGTGTGTGTGTGTGTGTGTGTGTGTGTCTTCACACAAGTGTGTGTGTGTTACTGCATGTTTGTGTCTGTGTGCTATATGTCTGAGTGTGTGTGTGTGTGTGTGTTTGTGTCTGTGACTGCATGTGTTGTGTTGGCTGTTGGTGAAAGCTGTTGGGAAGGAGGAGCTAAGGGAGTGATGAGAGAGAGAGAGACAGAGAGAGACAGAGAGAGAGACAGAGAGAGAGACAGAGAGAGAGAGAGAGAGAGAGAGAGAGAGAGAGAGAGAGAGAGAGAGAGAGAGAGAGAGAGAGAGAGAGAGAGAGAGAGAGAGAGAGAGAGGGGCAAAGTGAAGTGAAGAGGAGGGGAGGGGAAGTCGGTTGGGTCGGGGGCTCTGGGGGTTGCCTGGTCAATTAAATTCACATCGAGGATAAATGATTTGCAAATGATATACAAACAAGGAAGTGTCGTCGTACTTGAGAGATATCGAGAGCTCCTCTCTCCTCCTGGCCTATTGACAGAGGGCCACGCGCGCTGTAGTGCACCTGCCAATGCTCTATGGATTTCCGTACGCACTCACTCAACTCCCATCTGCTGATAACACCAACGTCCTCTTAGATAATGTCAGTAGGGCTGGCTTGGCTTTGTGTGTACACGTCAAGGCGGAAGAGCTTCATTAAAACGTTTAGGCAGGATGGTAAGGGTACTGTACCGCGCTGTAAGTAAGGAAGACACTTAAGTTCAGCTTAGTTTGGTTAAGTTATGGTTTATTTGATACCAATAGATACTGTACATAGCATGTAAACTGTACAATAGCCCATGATAGCATTTCTAGCATTTCCCCCGCTTGTCAAGCAGCTTCGAGCAGCTTTTTGGGGCATTTCCTCTTAAATATCCGAAGAAACCACTAAATACCGTACTTGTAATTATCTTCTGTAAAGATATTGAATTAAATGTATTGTATCATATGGTATAGCCAAGACTAATTTCCAATGCCCGCACAAGGGCATTTAAAATGATATATATATTTTTTCAAAACAGCCTATCTATTTATCAAAGCCATAACCTAAACGACAATCAATATACATACACAATCAGTCATATACATAATACGTTGTATGTAATCTGAAACTGAGACAGGGGCTGTCGGAGATGTTCAACAGTTCACAAGATTGTGTCTATTGGAGAAAGTGCTGTGTGTGTGTGATGAGTCTTCTGTTGTTTTTCTGTTAAGTTGTAAAGCCATAGTCACTGTCCTTCCCCCAACACATGCGTAGAGCCACCCCCCCCCCACACACACACCCACACACACACAAACAAGACAGCCTTTTTCACAGAGAGGCGTTAAAAAATGGGG
>NC_085864.1:4926327-4938827 GCF_034702125.1 Engraulis encrasicolus
GAGTTAAGTGTACATGCATAGCACTGTTCTACAAATTAGTAGGAATCACTGTGAGGGTAAGGTGCTTTTCAACTGTTGCCCTCTTTTGACGAACATATTTTTCTTTTCATTGTTTAACACACCACTCCATATTCGTTTTAAATTATTCAATAACTTCATAATTCTATGTATTCTATTTTTGTACTACATGGGTTTGTTATCGAGAAGAATTGTAATCCGTGCTAAATTCTGGGAAACAATGAGACACTGTTTCAATGTTAGCATGACCTTTAGAAAGCAAATCATGACATGCAAGTTAGATAGCCTGTTGTCCACTTGAGTATGCAAACACAGGTTCCCTATATTAACATACTAATGAAAAATATACATTTTATTGCTTGTTCTCATGCATACGTTTTACATAGCCTATTTGATGTTTGTTTTTTGTCAATTCCCATCGCTCCGGACTATAGCATTGTTCATGTAATAGATTTAGCATATTTTATAAATATAACAAGGCCACGATAAGATATTTTTAAACAAATTTAGCTATACGAATTTGGAATTAATCCATATCCTATCCCTCCATATGCAAACCTGCCAAATCATTAAGGATTAATTCTCTGACTGCCTGTTTCCATATTTAGATGTTCCTCTCAGAAGGTTTGTGTGGTTTTTTTTAATGTGCCGTCTCTGAGATGAGACTCCTAGATGAGCAATCTCCATATCCGCTCCTCAGGTTGATGAGCACAAGCAGGCAACTCGTTTTCACATCCCCACCATGTATTTTACACATTATTTAGTTCTCCAACAGTTTTGTTAACAGAGTCTCTCTCTCTCTCTCTCTCTCTCTCTCTCTCTCTCTCTCTCTCTCTCTCTCTCTCTCTCTCTCTCTCTCTCTCTCTCTCTCTCTCTCTCTCTCTCTGGCAGCTCTAGACTGATGGGGGGATTGGTGTTTTTTTTGGATGGAAGCAGGCATTGGAGAGGCCATTGTGAGAAATGGCCCAGATCTCCCTCTAACCTGAGGTGGGGGGCCCTCTGTCCGTCCATCTGCCCTCTTAACCCCCACGTGCTCCAAGGAGGAAGGGAGGGAAGGATTGAGGGATGGATGAAAAGAGGGAGGTAAGAAGGAAGGATGGAAGGGCTTCTGCCATGTTAGTGGCATTGGTGATGCCAGGGGAAATGCTATGATGCCTTTGACTGTCCGATACGTACTGTATGTGATTGATTTATGTGAGATTGCCACAGGAGCTCAGAATCTCTGAACCAGAACCAGAAACAGTGACTAATCAATTCCACTTTGAATATCGTTAGTCCAATGAATGTGTACTTATTGGGCTATATCTCCTTTTCAGAGGTGTATAACATAGAAGTTGAAGTTCTGTGGTGAATGTAATTACAACACTAGTCGTATTACATTACATTGTTCCAAACTTGTTATCTTATACTACTAGGTTTATTATTACACCTGCAAAAAAACTTCGACTTTATACACCTCTGTTCCTTTTTTATACAGTCGAAGCATACTGACACAGCAGGGTTTTTTCCATCGTCCCAAATATATTGGCTAATGTTTACAGTTGGTGGACCTTTGCGGTCCAAAACCCCCTCAATGCATCATAGCAGATTTAACAGCCTGATGACAGAACTTTGTTTTAAATCCATTTACATACTGCTCCATAAGGACCCCCCAGCTCCGGATCAATATTTGTCTGTGGTGTGTGTTTGGTCTGTTGTGTTTGCCTCCCGAACCAACGTTCAGGCACCAAATGTTTGGTCTGCACAATGACAGCATGGACTGCTAGCCTAGCTGTCAGGGGAGACGAGAGCGAGAGCGAGAGCAAGCACAACGTGTAGCAGATTATGTACTATAAAGATGCTGCCACAAGCTTGCTCACTCTCTTGTATTCTCTCTCTCTCTCTCTCTCGCTTGTATTCTCTCTCTCTCTCTCTCGCTTGTATTCTCTCTCTCTCTCGCTTGTATTCTCTCTCTCTCTCTCTCTCTCTCTCTCTCTCTCTCTCTCTCTCTCTCTCTCGCTCTCTCTCTCACCTCTTGTCCTTTATATTCACTGCATTCACTCTTTTACATATTCCGCCTCTGTCCCTGTCAATTCAGCCCCTTTTTTCCCCCTCTTTCCTTCTGTCCCTCTTTCGCTCATGCCTCTGTCACTCTCTCTATCTCTTCTCTCCCTGTCCCTCTCATTCCTCTGTTCTGCCCTCTGTTTTCCCTCTTCCTCGTCTGCCCTTCTTCATCCAGCCCTCTCGCTACCTCTTTCTCTCCCTTCCTCCCTCTTTCTCCCTCTACTGCCCCCCCCTCTCTCTCTCCCTCTCTCTCTCCCTCTCTCTCTCTCTCTCTCTCCTTGTCTCCCATGTCTCCCTCCCTCTCTCCATCTCTTCCTCTCCCTCTCTCTCTCCCTTTACCCCCCCTCCTTCTTGTCTACCGCCTCCCCTTTCCCCTCTCCCTCTCCCTCCCCCCCACACCTCCCTCTCTCTCCTTGTCTCCCACCTCCCATCCGCATCCCACCTCCCTCCCTCCCTCTCCCTCCTTGTCTCCCCTGCCGCAGGCTCTAATCTGATAAACATAGCCGAGAGGTGTGATAAGGCCGGGGCTGGGAGCAGAGGGGCCCCCCTCGCCGGGCCGTTTAGTATGCATAGAGCTCGCCTATCTGCTCCGCTGCACCTTGACTCGCACCGATCAGCTCCTCCGACAACCAACCAACCAGCAGCCCTCTGTCTGTCTCCCTGCCCCTCTCTCTCTCTCCCCCACCCCCACCCCCAGACACACACACACACACACACACACACACACACACACACACACACACACACACACACACACACACACACACACACACACACACACACACACATAACTAGACCCACCACCTCCGCCTCCTCTCTCTCACACACACACACACACACACACACACACACACACACACACACACACACACACACACACACACACACACACACACACACACACACACACACACACACACACACACACACACATAACTACCCCACCACCACCGCATCCTCACACACACACACACACACACACACACACACACACACACACACACACACACACACACACACACACACACACACACACACACACACACACACACACACACACACACACACACACACACACACACACACATCCATAACCTCCCCTTCGCCAGCCTCTACACCCACGCCCCCAGCTCGTACACCAGTACCCCCACAACACCCCCACAGCCTCCTCCTCCACCACTACCACCACCACCCCCAGTACCATCTGCCCCATGGACCCCTAACAGCACCCTCCTGCCCTGGGGTGAGGCCCGCAGTAGGGTGCCTACACGGGTGTGGAGGTAGCAGCGAGGGGGCTGCAGGAGACTTCTGTACCTGTTCTGCATACATTCACACAGAGAGAGACACACACACGGACATGCACACACACGCACACACATATGCATGTACACACACACTCACATGCACATACACACACACACACACACACACACACACACACACACACACACACACACACACACACACACTTATTCACGCATGTACACACATGCCTCTGGGCTGAGTACATGCAATGTGCACATACACACACATACACAGAGACACACACAAATACAGTATACATATACAGTACACACACACACACACGCGCGCACACACGCACACGCACGCACGCACACACACACACACACACACACACACATGCACATGCACACACGCACACACGTACACACACACACGCATACACACACACACACACTGGAGGGTAGGGGCAGATGTGCAGCTCTGAATGTCTAGCAGTCAGCACAGGCCATCTTCAGCAGCGCACACTCTTTAGTATTCCCTGGCACAAACACTACACACACAGATACCGTACACACACACACACAAGTAAGAAAAGTTTGGACCTATTATTATTGTAATGAAATAACCCACTAAATGACGACTTCTCTAAAATAAAGGTCCTAGAGGATCGGTGCATCCCTCTCCACACCCCTCATATAATCCCACCAACCCAAATCCAACTCATCTCTCCACGCCCACCTAAGATCCCCACACCAACCTAAATCCATCTCCACAACTACCCACTCCCCACATAACCCCAAGCCAACCCAAATCTACCTGCCCACACCTCCACACCTACTTAATACCACCCCCCCCACCACCACCACCACCACCACCGCCAACCTAAAATCCACCTCCCCATCTCCTACACCCTGCACACTCCCAACAACCCAAATGCAATTTCTCACACCTCCACACCCACCTAACATGCTCAACATTAACCCAAATCCAACTGCCCATCTCCTCTCACGGGCCAAACATCCATCACCAACCCAAGTCCACCTCCCCAACTCCCCACCCCACACATACAGTACAGCCCCCCATCACGACAAACCCAAATCCACCTCCCCAACCTTATACACCCTCCACCATCACCTCCACCATCACCACCAACCCAAATCCACATCCCCAACTCCCCACACCCCCACATAAACCCCTCCACCACCACCAATCCACCTCACCCAGCTCCACATATAACCCCAGCACCATCTCCTCCCCGTCTTCTGCTCCATCTTCTCCTGCGTCTTCTCCCCATCTCCTGGTGCTCTCTCTCCCCTCTGCCACTCACATCTGGAGGCGTGCTGCTCGGCGATAATGGATCTGGGGGAGCCGCCTACAGCTATCTCTGCCTCTGGCGCCACTGAAATGGGATTTGGCCTGGCTTGGGGGGGTGGGTGTGGGAGTGGGAGTGGGAGTGGGGCTAGGGCTTTGGGACTACTATGGTGGAGCTAGGTAGGTTATTGCCATTCAAGTGATGGTGGGGTTTGGGAGATAGTACAGAGGAAGCAGGAGGGAGGGATGGAGAGAGAGAGAGAGAGAGAGAGAGAGAGAGAGAGAGAGAGAGAGAGAGAGAGAGAGAGAGGGAGGTGGTTGTGATGGAGGGAGTGAGAGAGACAAAAGGAGACTGTGGACAGAGATGGAGAGGACACACTGTTTTGAGGTGTTTGTTTGTTTAGCTTTCTATTCTTTTTTCCACTGGTCACTCCATCCCCCAGCTATGGAAGGTGACAATGTGCCGATAAGAGGCCAGGGACGCGGCGCGTCGTTTGTTTGTCTGCCGTCCGCCTTCTTTCCTCTGGCGCGCCGCGGACCATTAAAGGTGGCCACCTTATCTGATGGCTTTGCCAGTGGAGGACGCGCTTCGCTTCCTGGACTGGACAGCCACAACCATCAGCCCCCATAACCTGTCCCCTAATGATGACCTCACTCACCCCAGCCATACTGGACAACGTTTCATGAAAGCGTTGTTGCTAGCCAGTTAGCAACTTACTAGGTTTGCAATAGGAAATTGCATTGCAACCATATAAGTTGCTAACTTACTTAGCAATGATGTTGTCCAGAAACGCACCCCACCTGCATTGCACCGTACCACAATAGAGCAGTGTACAGTATATAGTACAGAGCAATAGCAAGAATGTGTATAGTGAGAGTGTAGAGCAGATTGGGGTGAGGTATGGGATGGGGTAGATGGGGAAGCAACACTGTTGCAAATTTAAATTGTAAAGGACTCTTGCACGACCTGAACTGGACAGCCATCACCTTACTCACCCTGTGCCAGAGCAGAGTACAGAGTAGTGCACTATATACAGTATGTGTGTCTGAAAGTGAAAGCCCACCTGGGAAACACAGCACTCCACAGCACACAGTGCTTACTGTACATGGCAAAATTGCATTTATGCCTCATCTGTGCAAGGGGACAGTCCCAAAACAGCAGTGCAGCGAGATGGTATCGTGTTCAGGGTACCTCAGTCATGGAGAGATTTCTAGTTACTTTCCCCACCAAACTGCCAACTTTTGGTCTACTAGTCTGATGCTCTAATCGCTAACCCATGTCTTCCCTATGAGTGTGTGGTGGAAAAAGAGGTTAGCAACCTTTGAGCAGAGCAGATTAGTCCTCCCTATCCCCTATCCTCTTTTGGATGAATATTGTAGGTGTCCATGCGTGTGTGCGTGCTTGCATGCGTGCGTGTGTGCGTGCAAGCGTGCATGTGTGCATGTTTCCTTATCAAGACCTCACTCAATCCAAGCCAGAACCAAAGTAGGGTAGAGTATGTGTTTGTGTTATTAGTTTGTGTTTGTTTGTGTCTGTGGGCATTTGTATGACTATGTCTTTTGGCCCGTCTGCCTGTGTACAGTGTATTTGTCTGTCTGTCTGTGTACGCTGTGTACATGTATGCACGTTCGTTTGTCTGTATGTAGTATGTAGTGTCTTTTCATATTTCTCCTATTGGAGTGCTCTCCTTCCTGGTTTGCTTGTATTTTTTTCTCCTTTTTCTTTGCTTTATTTTTATCGTTCCATCTGGCTGCTAGTCACACATTAATCAAAATTCCAAACAGGGCTCCTCCGGCTGCCTTATCAACTGCTGCTTGATGCGAGCGGAGCAGAGCGGTGCGGAGCGGAGCACTGGCCCAGGAGAGAGGGAGAGGGGACGCACGCCGACGCGAGGGGGGTGAGAGGAGAAAACAACACACTGCACACCAAATAATGTTTGTTTGTGTGTGTGCGTGCATGCGTGTGTGCGTGCGTGCGTGTGTGCGTGTGTGCGTGTGTGCGTGCGTGTGTGTGTGTGTGTGTGTGTGTGTGTGTGTGTGTGTGTGTGTGTGTGTGTGTGTGTGTGTGTGTGTATGTGTGTGTGTGTGTGTGTTTGGTTGGTGGAGGGGGGAGTGGGGGGGAGTGGCTGGTGAGGGGGGGTGTGTGCATGTGTGTGTGTGTGTTCATTTTTGCTTGTGAGTGCTTTGCATCTGTGATTATGCCTGTGTTTTGTGTATTTGTTTGGATACCCCCATGTATGAGTGTGTCCTATTTTATGTATTTTGTGCATGCGTGCGTGCGTGCGTGCGTACGTGCGTGCGTGCGTGCGTGTGTGTGTGCGTTCACGCTCGTGTGTGTGTGTTTGGTTTTGTGCATACGTACTGTATATACATTGTGTACACCTCCACTCACTCGTAGCCTGAATGTCACATTGTCTCTGCTTTCACCGTAGCCAATATCTCCATATACCTTTTACGTACTGTACCCTGGGCTGCAGATGCAGAGAGTCCTGTTACTGCAGACTTAATCTAAACTCATCATGAGGGTAAAACCAGACAGTCATGTGCATTTGCACCTCAGCCAGAGGCAGCTCTCTACTCTACTCTGTTTCATGTGGGGTCAGGTCAGTGTGGAGCGGCCGTTTAATGCGGCCTGATGTCCTGCAGTCAGGACCAGGAGAGAGAGAGAGAGAGAGAGAGAGAGAGAGAGAGAGAGAGAGAGAGAGAGAGAGAGAGAGAGACATCGCCATGAGGTGAAGGTGAAGGTGAAGGACGGACATGCAGGCAGAAAGAGAGAGGAAGGAAGAGAGGTGAAGGAGGTGAAGAGGGAGATAGATTGTGGTGAGGTGAAAGTGTAGGGTGGACAGAGAGGGAGAGAGGGAGACTGTAAGAAAGGTGGAGGAAGGGAGGGATAGAGAGAAAAAGAGGGGAAGGCTGATTGCTGTGGAGGGTGAGAATGAGACTGTCGTGCGGTGAGTGTGTAGGGAGGTGGAGAGAGAGACAGACAGACAGACAGACAGATAAAGAAGGACGGAAACAGAGAGAGAGAAAGAGGGGAGGAGACTGAGGTGCCGTTTCCACGTAGCTGGATATTTTTATATGTGGATATTTTTTTCTCCTGCTTGTATTGGTTTTGCATTGGTTTTGGCCTTCCGTGTCCACGTAGCAGATATTTAAAAATCCAGGTGCAGGAGAAAAAAATAGCAGGAGAAAAAAATATCCTGTTTAGGGGTCTGAAACGCATTTGTTACAATGGAGGATTTTTTTTATCCACATGTTGCGTTTCCACGTAGCAGGAGAAAAAAATACCCTGCTAAAAAAATATCCTGCTACGTGGAAACAGCACCTGAGAGGGAGGTGAAAGAGATGGCGAGAAAGAGAGAGCTGAAGACTGATTGCTGGCACGGTGTCGTGGCCTAAAGGGGACCTGCACCTTGTCCACTCTGACACAGCAAGCTGATAAAGTCCTGCCCACACCTAGTAAGCACATTCAATTAGTCTCCTGCTCTCTCTCTCCTCTCTCTTTCTGCTCTCCCCCTCTCTCTCTCTCTCCACTCTCTTTCTGCTCTCCTTCTCTTCCCATTTCTCTCTTTCTCTCTATCTGTGTCTCTGTGTTTCCACTTCTCATGCACCTCCTCTGTTTGTCCATCTCTATATCCCTCTTACAATCTGTCTCTTCCTTTCTCTGTCTTTCTTAGCTCCCTATCTCCCTGACAAATTCTTTACTGTACTTCTCTTGTTCGCCTCCCCCCTCTCTCTCCCTCTCTCTCTCTCTCTCCTCTTTTTCCACTTTCAGGTCCAGCGTGGGACTGAATGACTGTTAGCTCTCTGTGGTCTGCACGCAGGAGGTAAGTAGACTGTAATCTACTGTAGTGATTCAGGAGTCTGTTGTGGTCAGGGCCGGACTAACGCTCTGGCTAGATATGGCTGCAGCCTGGGGACCCCTATCTACCAGTCCGATTGGCCAAAGTTGGGGCAAAAATCAATAATTGTGACAAGATGAGTTTTCAGTCTTGGTAATATACATTCCAGGTTCAGAATTATGACGCTCTCTAAGCAATTTGTTGAATCGTTGAATTTGCATTCTCGGGGGGCCTACAGCAACCTGTAGCCTAGGGGCCCTGTAGAATCTTAATCCGGCCCTGGGTGTGGTTGGGAGCCAACTAAGCTAGAGAGCAGACACTCTCGTCACCACAAGGGTCTTAGCAACTGAATCCAATAGGAGCACCACCGCCATCACCACCATCTTGCCACATGCAACAGCACCTGAGCACACACACACAGGTGCCATGCCATTTTACACTCACTTTGTGCAGACAGAGACTAACACACACACGCGCGCGCACATGCACATTCACAGGTACACACACACACACACACACAAGCATTCTCTCTCTGTCTATGCTCCTCTCTCTCTCTCTCTCTCTCTCTCTCTCTCTCTCTCTCTCTCTCTCTCTCTCTCTCACACACACACACACACACACACACACACACACACACACACACACACACACACACACACACACACACACACACACACACACACACACACACACACACACACACACACACACACAAGCCCTGCAGATTTGGTAGCAGAAAATGCTGAATTAACCCATTGTTGTTGCCCTCTTTGTTTTGGCGCGTGGCAAACATTTGTTTGTCTGTTTGTTTTTGTTTTTTTCAGATTCCAAGTCTACCCCCACCCCACACACACATACACAGACACAAACTCCCATCCTGGCACACCACCCTACCCCACCCCCGCCCCAGTCTCCCCTCTCGGTCAGAGGGGGGCATAATTAGTGGCGGTATTGAACACTAATAATGTTATGGATTAATGCGAGAGAACTTGACAGAGCCACATTATTGAGTGAGACAAATCCATGATATAAATTGGCAGACAAAGCAGGAGCCAGTCAATACGGATTACGGGCTAAGCCTGCCCCTCTTTTGTTGGCTTTCGGGGTTGGCATTGATAGGCTCTCACAGGTCTGAAGGCCCTAACGGTGCCAGCCAGGCTGCGTGTGTGTTGTTGCAGTGTGTGTGTGTGTGTGTGTGTGTGTGTGTGTGTGTGTGTGTGTGTGTGTGTGTGTGTGTGTGTGTGTGTGTGTGAGTGTGAGTGTGAGTGTGAGTGTGTGTGAGTGTGTGTGTGTCTGTGTGTGTGTGTTTGTTTCTTCAGGTCGACATATACAGTCCCAGGAAAAAGTTTGTACACCCTTTGAAATGTCTTACCTTTCTGTCAAAATTGGTCATAAAACATGGTCTGATCTTCCCGGAAATCACAAGAAGGAACAACCAGAGTCTGCTTTAACTAATTCAACCCAAACATGTACAAGTTTTCATATTTTCATTGGCCATAAGATGTAAACATTCACAGGACAGCAAGGCATAAGTAAGTACACCCTTGCATTCAATAGGTTTTAACCCTAAGTTAGTCACAATAACCTCAACCAAATGCATCCTGTAGTTGCGAAACAGATTAACAAATCAATCTGGATGCATTTTGTCTCCCTCTTCTTTGGAAACCTGCCCTTCTTCAGCAAGGTTTCTGGGATGTTTGGAGTGAATAGCTTTCTTGACCTCATGCCATATTATCTCAGTTGTTTTTTGTCAGAGCTTTAACTGGGCTGTTCCAGAATGTGTATTTCATTGTTATGAAGCAATTCTAAAGTCAATTTGCCTCTAAAATATGAGTTGTTGTCCCATTTCAGCACCCATCCTCCTGTGTTCTTCAACTGTGTGACAGCCTACCTCACATTTCCTTCTGTAAAATATCTCAATAAACTTCTGAGTTCATTGTTCCACTGATAATAGCAAACTGACAAGGGCCTGAGGTACCAAGGTAGCCGCACATAATGATGTTCCCGCCACCATACTCAAAAGTGGAGATGATGTTTTGGTGAAGGTGTGGTTCTCCAGTTCTCCTCCAAACATGACATTGTGTGTTCCCCTGAACAATTCAACTTTGGTTTCAACGTTGGTCTCCAGAATATTTAGCAGTAATTATGAAGCATATAAATGCTTTTTCGCAAACCTCAAAGGTGCAGCAATATTTTTTTTGACAGAATCCCCATTCATTTTAGATTGGCAGAATGAACCCAATTTTTGGTCATTCTTAGTTACCTCTCCACTTTTGAGTATGGTGGCGGGAGCATCATTATATGCGGCTACCTTGCTGCCTCAGGCCCTTGACAGTTTGCTATTATCAGTGGAACAATGAACTCAAATTTATTGCGATATTTTACAGAAAAAAACGTGAGTAAGTCTGTCACACAGTTGAAGCACACAAGAGGATGGGTGCTGAAATGTGACAACAACCCATACTTTAGAAGCAAATTGACTTTAGAATGGCTTCATAACAATGAAATACACATTCTGGAATAGCCCAGTCAAAGCCCTGACAAAAAAAACATTTCAGATTATATGGCATGAGGTCAAGAAAGCTTTTCACTCCAGACATCCCAGAAACCTTGCTGAAGAGGGACAGTTTTCTAAAGAAGAGGGAGACAAGACACATCCAGATTGTTTTGTTAATCTGATCTGCAACTACAGGACAAGTCTGGTCGAGGATATTGCAACTAACTGAGGGTTAAAACCTATTTAATGCAGGGGTGTACTTACTTATGCCTTGCTCTCCTGTGAATGTTATAGTCTTATGGCCAATGAAACTATGATAACATGTAAATATTTAGATGGAATTAGTTAAAGCAGACTCTAATTGTTCCTTCTTGAGATTTCCGGGAAGATCAGACCATGTTTTACGATCAATTTCGACAGAAATGTAGGAAATTTCAAAGGGTGTACAAACTTTTTCTTGGGACTGTATGGTGTGCGTGTACGCGTGCGTGCCCGTGCGTGCGCGTGCGTGCGCGTGCGTGCGCGTGCGTGCGTGTGTGTTTATAGGCCCATAGAGTGGCAGTGGTTGTTGTGGTACTGATGGAGGTAAAGGAGGTAGGAGCAAAGAGGAGGGTGAGGGAGGTTTTAAAGGGGCGCTTGGTAAGCTGTGGATGGGGGGCATAAGCATAATCATGAGCAGGGGGAGTGGGGATCTGGGCTCTTTGCCATTGCTCCTTAACACCCCACCACCACCAGCGCCATCAAATCCCATTCATCATAGCCCAACCACCCAACCACCACCCACCGACGACCATCCTGCCCCCCACCACCACCACCACCACCGACCCATCCTGGACCTCCACCTCTTCCCAACCCCAGTGCCACCATCACCACTCAATCACCTACACCACTCAAGCACCTCCACCAGCCACCAATTCAAACCTAAGATCCTTCTCCCTGGATGTTGGCACCACCCATCCATCCATACATAGGCCTACTCAGGCTCCACCTAACACTCCACCCACCCATACCTCCATCACCAGTCGCCCACTCATCGACCTACCCCAAAGCCGAGATCATGCTCCAGAGCACCGGATGCTAGCACCATCCTTACATCCTTCGGCTCCACCTCTCCACCTCTCCCTAGCTACCCAACCCTGCCTCAACCCTATCCAGCACAGCAACTATCATCTTCACCACCAGCCAAAGCTCCTCTTCCAGCCCACCCACCGCACCGAAATCCAGGATCCCGGGCATCGGGTGCTGGCACCATCTATTCACCCCCCGACACCCCCTCCCAGCATCCCAGTCTCATGCCTACTCCGCAGCCATCCACCTGCCATCCAACTCCACCCACCGCGCTACCAACCCACCACCCACCTAACTCCAAAGCCGAGGAGATCCCCTCTCCCCCTGGGCGCCGGGTTGCTGGCACTGGGCTTGGCGAGACGGAGGTGTGCCTGGTGCCTGCTGCGCCAGCTGGGCAAACACTCAAGCCCATTGACGGAATAAACACCTCGCAAACACAAGGGAGAGCGCAACGGCAAACAACAAGCAAACTGAAT
>NC_085864.1:4951327-4953827 GCF_034702125.1 Engraulis encrasicolus
ACACCGTACTACTGACCATATTTACACCCTACACACCCTAATCAACAAACATGTTCTCCAAAAAAACAAAAACAAAATATTTGCCTGTTTTGTCGACTTTAGAAAAGCGTTTGATTCAATCTGGCTTGATGGACTATTTTACAAAATATTGCAAAGTGGTGTAGGGGGTAAAACATACGACTTAATCAAAAGCATGTATTCGGACAACAAATGTGCCATAAAAATTAATAATAGCAGAACAGACTACTTCACTCAAGGGCGCGGGGTGAGACAGGGCTGTAGTTTGAGTCCTACTTTGTTCAATATCTATATTAATGAGTTAGCGGTGCAACTGGAACAATCTACAGCCCCTGGACTCCCCCTAAACAACATGGAAGTTAAATTCCTACTCTTTGCAGATGATCTGGTGCTGCTGTCGCCCACAAAAGAAGGCTACAACAGCACACCTGGACACTCTAGAGCGTTTCTGTCAGAAGTGGGCCCTGACAGTTAACTTGGCAAAAACAAGGATTGTAATCTTCCAGAAAAAAACCAGACTGCAGGCAACCAGACACCTTTTCACTCTAGGAAACACCGCCCTAGAACATTCATTATCATATAACTACTTAGGCCTGACACTCAGTGCCTCTGGAAGCTTTGACCTTGCAGTGAATGTGCTAAAAGAAAAAGCTCGTAGAGCTCTCTACGCTATCAAACGAAACTTTTACAAAATTCAAATTCCAATTAAAATCTGGTGTAAAATATTTGACAGCGTCATTATGCCTATTGCATTATATGGATGTGAAGTATGGGGCCCGTGGGCCCACTCAGTAAGCTAGACTACACTAGATGGGACAAGCATCCCATAGAATCCCTGCATGCAGAATTTCTCAGAAATATCCTCAGAGTCCAAAGAAAAACTCCCACAAATGCATGCAGGGCAGAATTAGGCAGATTCCCATTGGCGATAAATATACAAAAAAGATCCCTAAAGTTTTGGACACATCTTAAATTCAGTGAAGAAAACACTATAAAGTCACAAGCATTTAAAACCCAAGAGGTTAGCCCTAATACCAATCCCCTCAGTCAGTTGGTTCTGAAGTTAACTAAACCTCCTAACTCACTAACCCATCAACCTCAGACCAACCCTGCTGTACAAAATCAAACCAAAGTAAAACAAATTATGACCCAATGCAAATATACTTACCTGGAACACTGGGAGAATCAGACCAAATCACAATCCAAACTAGAATGCTATCTTGGACTAAAAAGAAATTATGAATTGGCAGAGTATCTCTACACAGTCAGAGATACAAAGCAGAGACAGATCCTAACCAAGTACAGGTTATGTGGCCACAGTCTAGCTGTAGAGAAAGGACGCTACAAAAAAACATGGCTACCAAGAGATCAGCGGATATGTGGTCACTGTACGACTGATGAGGTTGAGACCGAGATGCACTTTCTGCTCCACTGTCCAAAATATGAACAAATTAGGCAGCACTATTTTCTAATCTTTGCAAAAGAAGTACCCAATTTTAACATACAAAATGATAATGAAAAGATGGCTTATATTCTTGGAGAAAGACACAATTGTGAAATAGCAGCAAAATATGTTGCAGCATGCCATACCCGGAGAGACAGTGATAGTATGCAATGAATTGTTCTGGTTTTATGCTTGTGTGTGTGCATGTGCGTGTGCGTGTGTTTTTTAATGTTCTTAATGCAAGTTTGTGTGTGTGTGTGCGTGTGCGTGTGCGTGTGCGTGTGCGTGTGTTTAATGTTCTTAATGCAAATGTATGTGTGTGTGTGTGTGTGTGTGTGTGTGTTGTGTGTTGTGTGTGCGTGTGCTTGTGCGTGTGCGTGTGCGTGTGCGTGTGCGTGTGCGTGTGCGTGTGCGTGTGCGTGTGCACGCATGTGCGTGTGTGTATGTGTGCGTGTGTGTGCGTGTGATATTTTTAACACATGTATGCTTAATGTTCCTAATTGACCGTAATGTTCTTTTATGTTATCTGTACGCTTTGGCAACACTGTTACCAATAGGCATGCCAATAAAGCATATTTGAATTTGAATTTGAATTTGAATTTGAATTTGAGAGAGAGAGAGAGAGAGAGAGAGAGAGAGAGAGAGAGAGAGAGAGAGAGAGAGAGAGTCAGTCTGTATGGTTCTCTTTGCGTGTGTGAGTGTGTGCGCGCGTGTCTGTGTGTGAGAGAGAGAGAGAGAGAGAGTCTGTATGGTTCTCTTTGCGCGCGTGCGTGCGTCCGTGTGTGTGTGTGCGTGTGTGAGGACGGGAATGGGGTGTAGAGGGCCCCTGTCGACATGCACTTCTGCCATGGTGTTAAGAGCTGGCCAGGCAGTTCCTCTTGCCCACAACAGAGATTCATGTTAGCAGTCCACTAGCCCCTCGGCAGACCATTGAATGTTCATGCGTTTGGGTCTGATGCCACATGGCTAATCCTTTCAAATGATATACACATACTGCATTTTTAATTGATTGATTTAATGATTAATCAGGATTTCCCT
>NC_085864.1:4958827-4961327 GCF_034702125.1 Engraulis encrasicolus
TGTGTGTGTATCTGCTTCCTTGCACGTACAACTTAAACCCCACCACCCTCACCCTCACCACCACCACTCTCACCAGCCTCACCAGCACAATCTCTCCTCTCTTCCCTTCTCCTTTTCCCTCTTCCCTCTCCTCTCCTCTCCTTTCCACTGCTCTCCACTCCTCTCCTCTCCTCTCCTCTCCTCTCCTCTCCTCTCCTCTCCTCTCCTCTCCTCTTCCCTCTTCCTTCTTCTCTCCTCTCCTCTCCTCTCCTATCCACTGCTCTCCTCTCCTCTCCTCTCCTCTCCACCCTCCTCTAATACTGTCAGTGTTTCAGGCTTAAGGAAGGTGAACTCTCACCCTTCCCTGCTGCTGCTGAGCCGAGATAAAAGTTTCTTGAACTGTGAATTACACGCGGAAGTCGATAACACCGGAGCCACAATCAGCTTTTACACTGTGGATTGGGCGCACTGGGTGAATAGCATGTACCCCCGCCACAGCACCACAGCACAGCAGCACCCTTACCGCTCTACCCCATACCCCATACCAACAGATTCCCTCTACCACCGCCTCTCTTTCAGGGCTGTCATGGAGAGACAAGCGATACAGCTCACCTGGGGGTCTGAGAAGCACCTCTTCACTCTGCTTACGAGCAGCCAGCCAGCTGCTGACCGAGAGGGAGACAGAGAGACAGAGAGAGAGAGAGAGTGAGAGAGTACATATCTTATTAAGGTCTCTGTCTACACCCTAGACAACGACAAAAGACAACACAACAACAGAATGAGGGGGAGGAATAGGGCATCACTGATCTTTTGTGTCTTTTCTCTTTTTCTATGGCCAAGTCTCCCCTCCTGCTGCGACTGTAGCTGTTAGAGTCATTATAGTATGGTAAGCTGCAGCTCCAAACCCACAGGCGCAGTGCATTTTACAGTGTCAATTCAACACTTACAGAGTAGAATTTGACTGTCTACGTGTTAAATTAACACTGGAAATGTGTGCTGCATGTGTGGTTTGTACTACCCCTGCTGTTATAACAGTCATTTTAGTAACCTGCTGGTCCAAACCTGCATGTCCTCAGCTTACTAAAATTCAAGTGTTTCAAATTTGTGTATGTATGTTTTTCTTTTTAAATAAAAAATAAAAAATGAAAATAACACATTATTCTCCGCCGGTATAACCGTAGCTCAGCCCAGCAGTGGTGCCAGCGTTTCTGCATCTACATACCCTCCTCGGCGTCAACCTTGAAATAAGATTGGACGCACAGTTACAAGGGAAGGACTCAGGCGCGCTGGAGGAGGAACGTGACTGCTATCAGCCCTCCGGTGTAATTGCATTTTACAGTGTCTAACAGCACTCTGGGTGACATGGAACTCGACTGACATCGCCTGTGGAGAAGCAGAGTAGGAAGAAGAACAAAATGTGAGATTAAGTATCTATGTAGGTAGTATTTTTGTATTGTTATTTTGGACCTTTTTAAAGCAGGATGGCAGACAAAAGAAAAAAAGCACATCACTGTCTTTTAATGTACCTCGCTATAAATAACACAAGGTAATTTAAGGTATTACCGAGAGGTTTAAGTGGATATGTACCATAAATAATTCTAGACCTCCCACAGCCGCCTTTAAAAGGCTTGTGCATTAGAGTTGGCAATTGTTGCTAAATATACACTAAGCCGTAGCCGACATAGCCTGTATTTTCATCACGTGTTTCACTGTCTATGTAGACAAGGAAAACATTTCTGTGAAAAAAAACAAATGTCAAAAGCATTCAATCAGAGAATAATTAGCTCCTGTAATAGTGAATTAACAAAAAGGCTAAAGAATAAAAAAGCACCTCGAAGAGAAATCTCTGCTTTCCTGTCATTCCTTTATTTTACTGCCGCCGACCAAAACCTCATTATCCTTGAACAACAGACGACATGAAGATTGTTTTGTGTCTGTCTCTTCCCCTCTCCTTTCCATTCCGATTCATCCCCTGGACACCTTGCCACTTGTGAACTTGGGGGACGTGTGTGTGTGTGTGTGTGTGTGTGTGTGTGTGTGTGTGTGTGTGTGTGTGTGTGTGTGTGTGTGTGTGTGTGTGTGTGTGTGTGTGTGTGTGTGTGTGTGTGTGTGTGTGTGTGTGTGTGTGTGTCTGTGTCTGTGTCTGTGTGTGTTGCAGCGTGTGCATGTGTGTGTTTCTGTGTGTGCATGATTTGTTGCAGCGTGTGTGTGTGTGTGTGTATTGCAGTGTGTGCGCAATATGTGTGTGTGTGTGTGTGTGTGTGTGTGTGTGTGTGTGTGTGTGTGTGTGTGTGTGTGTGTGTGTGTGTGTATGTGTGTGTGTGTGTGTGTGTGTGTGTGTGTGTGTGTGTGTGTGTGTATGTGTGTACATGAGTTGGGGGTGGTGTGTGGGAGATGTGTGTATGGGGGGTGTGGGGGGGTCGCTCGTTGCTCTCCGTAGAACAGCATGAGCATCTTATGTATTCACGGGCTGATGAGTCACCTAATCCAAGTTCAAATAGGCCTCTTGTGGGGCAGGGGA
>NC_085864.1:4966327-4998827 GCF_034702125.1 Engraulis encrasicolus
CCGCCGTGCCCTAATCATTAAGGACCAGAGGGTTGACGGTTCATTTTAAAAATGGCATTTGCAAGGTGCGGGGTGTGGGGTGCGGCCTCTCTTGGTCCATTTGAGTATACGATTTGGGTCAGCATCCTGTAAATATTTTCATTTTATATATTTGTGTATATTTTTTGGGCCTTTTTGAGATGGGAAAGTTAAGTTAAGGATGGAACAGGAAAGTGATGGCAGACAGAGATAGGGTTGGGAAATGACCCAGGTCAGACTCGAGCCTGGCTCCCCATGAATGTGGTACAGGTGCTCTAAGCAAGTGCACCACGGCAAACCCCTGGAAGTATTCTTGATGAACACTGAGCGAAGCCTTCTCCCTGCTGCACCTCACCCATTTACCACAGCCATCTTCCCAGCAGGTAATGGGATGGAATACCCCCTATCTGTGCCCAGGCAAACCAATGGGGGGTAACAAAGGGGTCAGTTGCCCCTGGCCCAGGGAGAGAGGGGTCCCAGAATTCAGTCCTCAACACATTGTAGTGTATCGTGTAGGGCACCCTTTATGACTTTATCCCAGGCCCGGGCAAATCTGTCAGCCCCCCTGGGAGTACCCCCTACCTGTGTCGACCCTCATCTCACCTTTTCCCACTACCCCTCCTATGTCAGGGGCGCCTGTTCCACCCATTTGGCATGGCCATCCACCTACAGCACAACACCACAGCAATGCAAAAAATAAAGACAAAATATCCACACAAGAGGAGGAAAAAGGAAGAGCAGGCAAGCAGAAGAGGAAAAAAAACAATTTACTTTCCCACCCACTGTCTCCACTCTGGGGTCTCTGTGGGTGGTTAAGAGGGAGGGAGTCCCTTCTCTCTCTTTCTCTTTATCTCTCCCTCTCTCTCTCTCTCTCTCTCTGTGGGCGTGCGTGCGTGCGTGCGCGCGTGTGTGTGTTCATGTGGATATCGCTACATAACCGCATGTCTCTGCTGAGTCCTGCTGGAGGGTGAGTGAGCTCAGGCTCATTCCATCCGGCGGCCTGCTCACGGCAGGGGGTCTACGAGTGCAACGTCCGCTGATGCTGCTCTCCCTATCCCTGCCTCCAACTCTCCCTATCCCTGCCTCCAACTCTCCCTATCGCTGCCTCCAACTCTCCCTACAGCTGCCTCCAACTCTCCCTACAGCTGCCTCCAACTCTCCCTACCGCTGCCTCCAACTCTCCCTACCGCTGCCTCCAACTCTCCCTACAGCTGCCTCCAACTCTCCCTACCGCTGCCTCCAACTCTCCCTACAGCTGCCTCCATCCCTCCCTATCGCTGCCTCCAACTCTCTCTATCGCTGCCTCTAACCCTCCACATATCCCTGCCTCCATACATCCCATCCCATCTGATCTCCCTATCCCTAACCTCCATAACCCTGTCTCCACACATACTACTACTACTACTACTACTACTACTACTACTACCACTAATACAACTACTAATTATAGTAATAATCTTCATCATCATCATCACCATCATCATCATAATTTATCTGTTTCATGATACTCAAGTCACTCCTGCTCTCGCTGTCCCTCCACACATACCACCCCCTCCTCTCTCTCTATCCCTGCCTTAGGTTCCGGAAAGGGGGACACAGTGGTACATCAGCAACCCCACTTTTGAGTTCCCTAAATGAGGCTTCCTCAGCTTTTACTACTGATAAATGAGTGGAGTGCATCAGTATAACATTTGTAAGAAATTAAGAATCAAGAAAAAAATGCACCACCACTTTAACCCTTTGAGGAGTAAGGACTTTTCCCAGGTTAGAATTTTACTTGAACACTCTACAGCTCCAAGAGAAGTCTGTGTTAAAAATCTTGCAAAGTCCTTATGACATCATAATGAGAACTCAAAATTTGGGCAAAATTCTATTTGTGATGATACTCCTCAAAGGGTTAAACCTTGTTCCAGTGCCCTTGATCCCTGCCACCATGCCTCCACACACATTACACAAGACTCTGCTCTTGTTGTGCCTGCCTCCATCCCTAAGACACAGCCTGTCTGTCTACACACACCCTAGCCACTGCTCTCGCTTTCCCTGCCTCCGCTCACCCTATCCATACCTCTGCTCTCCTTACCCCCAGACTCTGCCTCCCTTCCCCAGACACTATTCTGTTTATCCCTACCTGTGTTCTCAATGCCAGCCTCTGCTCTTGCTATGTGGCCTCTGCTTTGCCTATCTCTTCCTGTGCTCTCCCCACAACACCCTCTGTTCTCTCTCTCTCTCTCTCTCTCTCTCTCTCTCTCTCTCTCTCTCTCTCTCTCTCTCTCTCTCTCTCTCTCTCTCTCTCTCTCTCTCTCTCTCTCTCTCACTCTCTCTCCCTCCCCCTCTCTCCCTACCCCGGCCTCCAGCCTCCCTCTACTTCTTGACAACTACCCCAGTTGTAGATCTCCCCTCCACAGCCTCTATTCCTCAATGGACTGCACCCCAACCAGTGTATTGCTCTCCCCATCTTAGCCCTCATCCCAACATGGCCACAGCCTTCCTGCTTTCAACCCCAGTCAGTGCTATCCCAATCTCAGCCTCAATCCACCTATCTCCCCCTGTCTGTCCCAGGCTCCCTCATTCCATGGCCATGATCTCCCCCTGTTCACTACCACTACTTTCCAACTCTGTCTCTCTCTCTCTGTTCCTCACTTCCTCAAACTTGCCAACATATCAGAGATATCAGAATCCTTCAGATTGACTGTAATCTTATTGCTGGTGGTCTACGTGTATATTCTTACATTCTTATTTAGCACTATAACTCTGTATTAGTACAGTGGTCTGGCCCGCTGTATCTGAGGTGCAGAGAGAGGGTAAGGGAGAGAGAGAGCGCAAGAGCGTTTTGCCATTGTCATGTTTTGGCTCCTTTTTATGTAGCTAGGAAGTCTTGGAGCCCCCAAAAGCATGTCACATCCACATGCCCCCTCCCTCTCTCCCTCTCTCCCTCTCTCCCTCCCTTCGCCACCTACTGAGAAGGAAACATGACCTCCAATCCATTGGCTGGCTTTGTAGGGCCTTTGTCAAACTCGCACAAGAACATGCATAGTCATTTAGGGCTTTCAAACAGGCCCGTGGGTGGGTGGTTTGGTGGGTAGTGGGTGGGTGGCTGGCTTCTCTGGGCTACATAAAAGCACTTGTATTTAGGGATTTAGAGGGGGGGTAGGATTGGGGAGTGAGATTTTTGGGGGGACACGTTTGCAACCAATGTCTGAGTCAGGGGTGTTACTGCGGGTGTTTTTCGGCTCACCCCTATACCCGGGCCTCATAGGCCCTGCTATCTAGGTGGATGAATAACACAGTGGAGCAACTTTGTCAAACTCGAAGAGGGTCTTTGAGCGTGTCTGTGTATGCTGTGTGTGTGTCTACCCAGAATTCCTTGCCCTCCTGAAATAAATTGTCCTATTAAAATAAAATGCTGTCTATATACGTTTAATAAATTGAAAACGCTTGTTTGAATCCCCCCGTAATTTGGAAGCAATCCCAAGCACATCACCAATGCTGGTGCGAAATAAGATTATTTGCAGTGTATTATAATGTATGCACGGGTTTTATATGACCAAACAGTGTCACTGAACCCCCCAATGAAATCGCGCCTTATTTATATGCAGTTATTCAGGTATGCAGTAAATTCCAATTACTTCTTTAGATTTCTATTTAACATGGGAGGAAATATGACAGGGAAGCTCTTTGTTTTTGAGCAGCAATTGTAAATCTCTTTAACCCTTTCTCTGGGTGTGTGTTCCACCAATGTGAGTGGACTGTGCGCCCTGGTTTGCCGCGTTATGCAGCACATTGTGTCGTATGGAAAATGTGCATGTGTAGACATTTTATTAAACTAATGAGACGATATTTCCCGCTTCAGATTGTCAAACTCGACAGCAATTGTAAATGTGTGCGCCGCGTGTGTCAGTGTTGCTGAGTGTACGCCGCGCGCATGGGTATGTTTGTGTGCGTGCGTGCCAGCGGGCGAGCGCGCGCCTGGCACCTCATGCATTTATATCCCGGCGCTCAATCCCGTGCTCAGCTCCCACTGGCCTTAAATCCCCTGCGCTCTCCCCTCCAAGCACGGGCTGACGTGTAGCATGCTGGAGCGAGCGCGTTTTGCCTATGCATTAGCCATTCATTTCATCTGCCTGACACCTCTCCAACATAAAACCGTACGGCAGAGGTAAAATATCTCTCTCCTGGCGAAAATAAAGCTTTGTCTCCCTCCTGATCTATAGGATATAAAATAAAGCCATGGCTTTGATGGTGGCTTTACCTTCTGCACGGCTTGCCTTTTGTGCACACAAAAGCCAACGAAGATGAATGGAGAGCGGATTGCCAGGGCCGTGTCTCCCGTGCTCCTCCAGGATCAGTCCCCGCCACCACAACCCGACCCGACCGTCATGCTCTCTCGCAGTCACCCCAGAGAAGTTGGTGTGAGGACGGCGTTGTTATTGATCCCTGCCTGCCAATATCGCCTCATTCACCGATCAATTAGAGCTTTCTGTTTCAAAACTCAGATTAAGCTGCATCAACTGAAGTCTTACATGGAAACGAGAATAGATTTTTAGTAAATCCAGAAAAATAAGACAAGTGGTATGGTTATGCTCACAGCATTTTAACGTCATTTTTATTGTAGGCCTATAAGTTCTCAATCATGAATGTAATTACACGTGTAATAAACTATGTTAGTTCAACTTTCTTACCTAATGTTATTTTTATTTATATTATTTTGGCCTCATTTGTGTTCCACATACAGTCTCCTACATTAATATTTTAACAATAGGCCTACACGATATTATTTTAATGGTTATCAGAATTTTGATTATTAAAACAGAGCCTATCATGTCAGAATGTTATGTCAAAGCCCAAAAAGTCAAATTGTGTTTTTTTCCCCTTTCTCACACATGCCTTGTACTCGGCATTATTTTGGACATATCTCGTATGCCATGTGCACATTTTGCCTTATTAAAAGAGACACAAAAATAAATCATGGGCAGCTGGAGATAAATCTTACAGTTATCGGCTGTGGGTTTCTTTTTTAAATTCAACCCAAGGCAGTTGATATCAGCGGCAGGCAGGACGGTACTAGCTCGCGGGGCTTTAGCTCAGAAGGCGGCTCCTGTGCCCCGGCTATCAGCCGATTTTCAGCCTCGCAGCCGGTCCCCAGAGCATTGCCCACTGCGCGATAATATCTCGAAGGGAGTGGTTATCGCTAGACATTATATTATAATCATTAGTGATCCTAGCCCTTTCACCCGTAATGCAGAATAAGCGCGCAGATCCATTAATCTAAACTAGAGCAACTGTTCGCAAAGAGCACTCGTCCCCATTCTTGCCCGACGGGGAGTAATGCAATAATTTCCATAACTGGGGGACTATGCGGACCTAATAGAGTGAGGGTTTGCGCAAACTATTCTTCTATAGTTCCTTGCCAAACACTGTGGTAAAGCTTAGCTTTCTAAAGTTTATAGCCTATTTCAAAATGTGTTTTTCTTATTTTCATTTGTTGATTTGGTGTAGGTGTTCTCTATTTTGCATATGATGTATTTTTAGGCTTGTAGCCAAGGATGCACCATATTTTGAATGCGAGGAATATGTGGCTATTAATAAATTGAATGTGCTATGATGGTGTATTCAGCCGTAAGTTAACTGACAGCGTCCATCAAATCCCCTTGTCAATGGTGTAGTCCGTCCTAGTGGTATTGAATCCGCCCCCTAGTGTTAATCGTCTCTCTCTCTCTCTCTCTCTCTCTCTCTCTCTCTCTCTCTCTCTCTCTCTCTCTCTCTCTCTCTCTCTCTCTCTCTCTGTGCCATATGAGTGTGCCGCAGACCGGGGAAGATGCTGAAGGTTTTTTGGTTTACAGAAGTCATCATGGAGTGAAGAAACCCAAATAGGCCTATGTGATGTGGTCTCTTCTTACGGTGTTTCAAGTTGCTATGGCCTGCGTCTCACTCTGTCTAGTTCATACCAAACTCCAAAAGTTGCATTTATTCAAGTCCAGGACCAAAATGCAAAGCGAAGCGGACTGTCGTGTCGTCTACGTTTGATTATTGGCTTTGGGGAGAAATAACAGCTGTTCCCAGTGATGCCACGGCGGGAGATCTATAACTCCTATCGAATTTCTTTTTGCTAGGCTGCGGTCGGAGTTGGAAAGTCAAGAAAATGTTTATGTTGAGTTTGCGGTCAATATCCCCTGACTTTGCAAGGCAAGGCATGTTTGCGCTTTCCCAGGTCTAACGGAGCGCACAGCACCTGGACACGTCCCCTTGGTCTCCCAGCTCGCCTTACAGCTGCATGTTATAGCCATTGACCAAATCCCCTGGTGATGATACAGTGTGTGCACGCTGCATGCATTATAATAATCACTTACAAATAGATGTCTGGGTGCGAGGATGTCAACAGCCATGGCGCGATAGACCTTAAAACGCGTTTTTGCTGCGGTCTGATATTTTTGTGTCAAATATTTTTTTTGCAGCTGTCGCACTGCTTCGGGGGTCAATGGGATCGTGGGGGGAGGCATTAGGGCAGCCGTATAATGCCCCATACTGCTGTGGTTGAGCTTCATCGGCACCTCAGCGCCCTAATCACTTTTGGCATGGTACTGGACTAGGGAGAGAGCGGAGAGGAGCATCTCTCTCTCTCTCTCTCTCTCTCTCTCTCTCTCTCTCTCTCTCTCTCTCTCTCTCTCTCTCTCTCTCTCTCTCAGACCTCCTCTCCTCTGCATCCAAGTGGATTGGTTCACAGTGCGTCGTGGCGACGCGAGGCGGCCTGCTGCTCCTATCTCCCCATTCGTCCACACTGTGGAAAATAAAGACACATGTTTTTTAATGACTGAACCCTGACTATAGGCTACCCTCCTCCTCCTCCATCGTAAAGACTCGCCCCTCCTATTTGGCTTGGCCCGGGATGCCCTATCTTTTACCTCCCGGATTCATGTGGCGTAGGTCGGCGTGGGGTCAAAAAAGGCGTGAGGTTTACACGCAAGGTGCTGCAGACAAAGCGTTGACAAGTGTCGCCTTCTGCACCTTTCTAAGCCACCTGCATAGCCCTCTTGTGAAGTAGTTAGAGACTCGCTGTCGAAAATCTTCTATTTTAGACAACCTTTCAGAAATAGGAGTAATGTCTAATGGAATATAGACCAAGTAGTTTCAAAAGGTACCCATGTGGACGGAAGAATATATGGCAGCATTGAATCCTCCTTTTATGTGTATGCAATGCGTAGGGGTCGGTAGAAATTGTAACAGTTGTATTTTGCTTTATTTTCTAATTAAAGTGAGACATTTGTACTAGAATTATTACTGATGGCCAATAACACATTTTGGTTATTTGTTCACTGTTGTTCTACAACTCACACTATGAACAATGCGACAGGACAGGATATTAGGCGATGATTATTTCGCCATAGCAAAGATGATTAAAATGCGCATTCTTATTTTATTTATATGGCCTCAAATACACCATGGTTGAAGTCACGCATTTATTGATATTTACGAATGCAATACATTTTAAAAGATAAACTAGGCCTAATATAGGCTTACCTCACACCACTTTATTTATCTTGTTTGTTTGTTAGTTTACTCTGTGGCCCCTCTTGGAAAATGCAAAAGTGTAGCCTAGTCTATCCCCATCGTATTTGCTCGGTACTGGCCAAATGTGTCTGGAATGAAGTAGCCTGGGTTTTACTTAATTATGCTGGCAAATCCATCATCGGTGCATAGGCAGCAGAAATCGGGGCGTTGGTAATGCTGGGCTCGGTGATGCGGAGGACGGCCTAGGGCCCCACGGCCCTCGGCGGCAGCGCTCAGCTGATCAAAGAGCGAGTCAGGGGTAATATTTCTCACTTTATTACCGGAGTCACGCCAGTGTCTGCACGGCCAACGATCACAAACTGAACTGCCCACTCTTCCTAACCGGGGTAAGGTCACGTACCAACACAGAAGAGGAAAAAAAGCGGATTGGGTATCTTCAGCAGGTGACAAAATATCAAACCGTCGCCTGAGTCAACTAGCTCAAAATTACTCCATCATTCTGCCTCTATTTCATACACTGCCATAGCCTAGCTTAAAAGGCCATTTATAATTGTAGGCTATATTAAAACATATTTGAAGCTTTTCATGAAACATAGGACGTGCTTCTTCCCTCTATATGTTTTGCAGCCATCTATTTTTCCCTCATGTTGGGCAAAGAAAATATTTGCATGGTTTGTCAATACACTTAGTTTACACTGGACATATGATTAGATATAGTTAACATTGCCCAGAAATATTACAACATTCAGTTAGTCTGATATTCACAATGCAGAAACTTTTAGTTCTGTTTACTATTTGATTTTTACTTAAATGTGCCTTCTCTTGTTTTTGCTTAGTTAGTTCTCAAATCTGTAAACAATACATACATAAATAAAGAAATGAACACGTTTCTTTTAAAAGATATCACGTTATTTCAACTGCACTGTAGCCTATAAATCAGCATTTCAGTCAATTACTATTCGTAGCCTACAATACAATCCATATTGAACCCACCATTGACATAAAAACGCGTTTATGAATAAGACACATTACGCATATTGCGTATTGTTTCAAAATACGAAAGTGTGGTAAATTAAAAGGCAATCTGTCGTGAGCTATCAAGTCTGAAATGGGGATGTGTACTAGGCGTGTGTGAGATGTTAGCGGACGTGCAGTGCAGTGCAGTCATGGTGCTCGGCTGCGCATTTGGCGATCGATAGCTCCCTCTAGCCTTGCCATCGCCCCCTTCTCTCCTCTCTCGCACTCTGTACGTGCATGCATGTGAGATGCGGTTTTGTTTTCGCTCCATAGACGCTGGTTGTGAGACATATCTATATCTTCCATCTGTCTGTATTTAAATAATGCTTCATCGTTGGGTTTATTCTGCCCAGTGTTTAGTTTCTGATATGGCATAACATTATAACAGGACGCAATGTGTTACTTTATAGCGCATTTCAACATTTGAAATGAAGAGCAGCCAATTAAATATTAAAAATAATTAGAAAAAAGTTTCGTTGAGTGTTCTGCCCCGGAAGCATTACAAATGTAGAATCAGACTAGATATTTCTGGGGGGAAATGTAGTTGTGTTTTTAGACGGGTATACGCGATATAGCCATGGATTTTAAAAATAAAAAAAATTCTGTCAATAAAATATAGACCTAATCAATAAAATATAACCAAAATTCTTGCCACCGTTCTTGTCTAGAAAAAACCCCATTAATTTTCCTCCCATCTCAGGCAGATCATTCAGACTAAACGTGCAGTTGGTAACCCACAAACGATGACCAGTCTGACACCTGAGGTGTCGTGTGTTGCTCATTTCTTTCGCCAAACTGTCAAAATTCTTCCTCAAACGACCTCTGGTGTGTTGTCCACCCCTGCTTCACTCTGGACGGCCCACTGAAGGCGGTGGAAATAAACCCAGCTGCTAGCACGTGAATTAAAAGCTCTCACGCGCACACTTCCCAAACAGACACGAAAGCTCATCTGGGAGGTCGACCCAACGAGCACGGGAAGGTCTGAGAGAGAGAGAGAGAGAGAGAGAGAGAGAGAGAGAGAGAGAGAGAGAGAGAGAGAGAGAGAGAGAGAGAGAGATGCACAAGCGCAAAAATATGCTGCGTGCTCATCTCTTCTTATCTGGTATTCTTCACGAAACACGTGTCATGTGAGGGTCTCGCAGTCAAAGAAAGCACTCCCCGGGCGCTCTTTGGCAGCTGTCACAGTAAGGGCCATCTATGGCCTTGGCCGGGTCCCACTCTTGCCTTTTACATGAGAAGCACCCATATGCAGGCAGCAGCTCTATTGATTCTACTGTTTTCAGGCGTTTGGGCAACAGACGTAAGAATAACACACAAGTGGCAGAGCGAGTGTGTGTGCGTGCGTGCGTAATTGGGAAGGAGGAGTGTGTGTACACGTGTGCCTATACGAATGGGTATTGTGTTTGGATGTTGTGAGTGTAGCCTAATTACGGCCAGGTGATGATGTAAGAAGACATTTAGTGGAGAAAAGGAGCCGTTCATGATCACATGGGCTGACCATCAGTCACTGCTAAGGCATGACCTGTTTTGAACCCAATTTCCCATTCCAAAACACCGATGCTAAAAGATACCCCGAAATCACGGACGTTTAAAAGGTCTTTATAGCATCTTCTTTTACGTTCTTGCAAAATAGAAATGCTATTTTATTATTTTACTTTTTTATTTAGTTCATTTTATTAAACTACTTGTGCATATGGCTGTGCGGAAATATCAATAATACGAACATTTGTGATTTTTGTTAGAGACAGTTCATCCCTAGATTAGAGAAGAGGGGGCTAACTCGGCCACCAAATGTTGTAGGCACCAGTACTTACACTTATTCTAATAACCATAGCATGCAACCTTCAGAAGTATTTTGTTATCTATTTTGGTATAGACATTGGGATATTTTTAAACGGACTAGTCAAACACTTCCTGTATATTGCTCATCTTAATTAAACATCCAGAGAGGTGTCCGGGCCATCCAAAACTGTCAAGGCGATGTGCCCAACTGTAAACTTTAGAGCCTCTTCGTCTTTCACTTTCTCTCATTAGACAAAAGACCAAAGGAGAGCTAATCGCAAGGGTTACGAGGACGGAGACCCGATAGGATAACAGCAATCAATGCAATTTACTCTATAACCCCCCCTAATAGACACTCGCATTTAAGTCTTAAATAATGTTTAATAGAACGGTTATAAATAAACAGTCCAAAACGATAGCCATGTTACACGAGGACTTGACATCATAACACCTAAACATTAAAAGTTGGAACAAGCTCCAAATAGCCTCAAAGTAGAAAAATAGCAAGGAAAATTTGCCAATCCTATGACTTTGAACTTACCGTCTCGAGTGCTTTGGTGAAAAGGCATGCTGTGTCCACAAATATATAGCCATTATCTTTTGCACATCTGTCTTCTCCTAAAATTATATTTTACACGTTTGGATGCCGAGAAATAGCGCTTGCCAAGTGGCAAGTGGCCGTGGGTCACTGCTATCCATGTTACAAGAAGTTGAACAGTCCGAAACAAATTAGTCTGTGGTGGTCGCTTTTAGTCTGTATGAGACTAATGTGACTTCAGAGTCGATGCACCTTTCTCATTCACTCTTTTGGAGATGCTCTCCTGTGGCAAACCCCTCGTGAAACTACACAGCAAGCAGCATCAACGACCGTTAATTACACTGGAATGCGTGCCTTAACGTGGGGCCATGGCTACTTATGCAAAAAGTGACACGGCCACTTCTTCGCTGTAAAATAAAAACTGAAGCGCATAGCTACCTCAAGTGCATCTTGGTGTGATGCCCGTCCTCTTGAGAAAGATCACCACGCAGATAATTACGCAGTTTCTTTCTTGGACGGTCTGCATGTTTTCTGCCTGCTGTCCACATTAACAAAGATATGACAGTTTCTGGATTTTTTTTGACAATTGGTTTCTTCTGTTCCCTATAAATAGTACAGACTGCGCCTGTAAAGCTTTGAGGGGCTAGCTAATGGTTACTCGAACAGGGAGGCGCTGATAGGTCTGTGCATGCCGTGACGTCACGGGGCTGTGAATAAGGATGGCTCGTGTGCTTTCAAGAACATGCAGAATACTGAGGGCTGTGCGCGGAGAGTCAATCCTGCATTGAGATGTCACACCAGTCCTGCACCTTGTAACGTCGCTTTCTAAAAACCCAAGGAAAGTAGAAACCCAGAGGGAAGACACAGTTTTTCATCGACATTGCAGCGTTTCAGCGGTTTTGTTTCTCCGATGGTGTTCAACAGTGTGGATACGCGGTGATGTCGAAGTGCGTTCATGTGTTTTGGGGGCACGCTTGTCTTGTTTGCTAGCTTTACCTTGCCAGCTCTGCTGTAAAATTTGATGCTATTCAAGATTGATCCAGACACCTTTTCTCCATCCAATGTCCGACTTTGATGACCACGGTGACGTATTGACGCGAAAAGATGCGAACACATTAGGCAACATATACGTGGAGGCTTGATATTTTGCGAGCAGTGGCTTTTCTTTTTTTCTTGGCTTTCTTCTGAATTGATTTTCATTCCACGGAGGAGGATCTTTGGTACTACCTCATACTCGAGACATACCCAAACCCGGCATCCCGTCATCCAATTTTGGACCTTTACAGATATCCCCACTGAGAAGTGGCATTGAACGAAGAGGCACCGACGCATACAGCGTCGCCCACTCAACCTGACCCGGACTTGCGAGCGCAAAAGGGACCCCCAACCCCCCCAAACCTACACGTGTATTCCTTTTTTCTTCTTAGTTGTTGTTTTATAGGGAAACCTGAATGAACAGATACTCGCGTTGTCCAGACAACGGTAGAGTCGTGGGAGCACAGCCAAAGACGATGGTCCACTGTGCCGGGTGCGAAAGGCCTATATTGGACAGGTTTCTCCTCAATGTGCTGGACAGAGCATGGCACGTCAAGTGCGTACAATGCTGCGAGTGTAAATGTAATCTAACAGAGAAATGCTTTTCTCGGGAGGGGAAACTCTACTGCAAAAACGACTTCTTTAGGTAAGCCTTCCTATTCTTTCCAAAAAAAAACATCCCACCATCACTTCATTGCTTTGTTTTGTTTTGATTTTGTTTCCCTCCCGTTGATCTCTATAACCTCCAATGCTTCTGACTTACTCCAGTCAAACAATATTTTAAGTGCTTGTGGAAGTGCCATAGCACAGGCCTCCGCTCTGACACACATTCAGTCCCCCCCTCTCTCTATTATACGAGGGGGTGCGATTTGAGTGTAGTCTGATGCATGAGTGACAGTAGAGTAAGAATGATTCAAATAGTCATTTTAAAAACATACCGTCTTTCCCCCCAAATACTTGAAGCTTAATCTTTGTTTGTAGGCCTTTATGAGGCATTGTGTATTTTATTACTCCAGTGAGTCAATATATTCATTCCAATAGCGTAATATAAAATATAAAAAGTGAACATTTTTAAACAAGCCCTGGAAACACAACCGGTTAGGTCAAACATACTGCTGATTGCTGAATGTCTATCACACCCAGGGAGGTGAACCAGTTAAAAACACCGGGTGTGAAAAAAAGAGCTCGGGGGTTAAAATGGCGAATCTTTGATCAGGACTGCCACTAATTAAAAGCTTGTTAATTTGAATTGTTATGTTAAATAAAGGACCACGTACATTAAACGTGTTGTGTACTCGTGCACTCGTTTGCAGCGAGGGACTTAAGGAAATCACACTTTGTTTATAAGAACTGCCAGGCAGGGAAGCCGCAAGGATCAATACTTTAGCCAAGCTCCTTGAGGGAAGTGTAACCTGGCCGGGGTGGCAAGCTGTCTGTACAAACCCGTGTTTGCCGTGCTTCGAGTGAAGATGTGATAAGTGGATTTGAATAATAAACCAATTTAAAGAGGAAACACATAGACAATGCAATCACAGACTTGGAATCAACAAACCGCGTGCGTAATTGGAATACACACCATTAAAAAGTGCCATCGACACAGGCTATACATGTAGGCTATATTTGCTGCTTAAAGATAGGCCCCTGATTTGTGGATATTGTAGTGTGTATTATGTGAGTTGGACTATTTCTTAAATTTAAAAGATCTTTCAAACCATTGCCCAAGATGAATGTTATTACTATGTAACCAACTACTAACAAATCTTCGCGGATTTGCATTGTCGAATGCACCCAAATAATTTGCGCTTTTATTTTGACATTTTGTCTGGACAAGTATCACTCTTGAGATATTACAAATATAAAAACAAGTGGGTTAGAGATCAAATAAAAACATTTGCATTCGTGTTGACATTGTTTTATTGGTAGGCTGCGAAATATACCCTGCTCCAGCAGTAATTATAGAAACACAATACACACCAACAATAATAGGCACTTTGTTTATAAAACAATAATACGCACACCATTCACCAGAGATGGCAACGCATTTCACAGGGCTCTTGTGTAGTTTGTCTACCCTTTTCCCGGCTTGTAGATTCTAACTGAGGTGTTCTGTATTTTCTTTTTCACAGGCGGTTTGGGACAAAGTGCGCCGGCTGTGCTCAGGGGATCTCGCCAAATGACTTGGTCCGAAGGGCACGGAGCAAGGTGTTTCACCTCAACTGCTTCACCTGCATGATGTGCAACAAGCAGCTTTCTACGGGAGAGGAGCTCTATATAATAGACGAGAACAAATTTGTCTGTAAAGAAGACTATTTAAGCAACACCAATGGGAAAGACACAAACCTCTTATCAGGTGAGACTTTGGTAGGCACAGACAAAAAAACCTCTTAAGATGTCTTGGGGTATTACAAGGACTGGCGTCGCCATTTTGAAAAGAAACATTAGTCGATCACATTGAAGAGGATGGTCTTGTATTAGCTTAAAGATTAATCATTCTGTAATGTTAATTTCGTGACCTTACATTCCTACTTACATTCCCCCATTGGCCACTGACCGTGGTCTTTATACTTGTAGGCCCCTTTGGTTGAGATGAAGGTTTCAGGCTTCCTGGGCACAACGTGAAGAATGTTGCTGCCATTTATTTTTCACTTAGAAATATGTCGTTGTACCAGCGTTTTTCCGTCCGAGAAAAAATAGGAATAATCGAAATGTGGCACTCGAATCTCAGATAATAGTCTATTTCTGTGTTCTTTAACATTATAATAGGTCTAACTCCACATATAGGCCTATCCTTAATATAGTCGATATTACAAAATATTACACCTGAAACTGTAAATATTAGGCCTACATTTTACGCAGTAAACAAAGGCCACCGTGCGCGTGGATAGCTGTGGGCTACATTCCTCAACTCATTTGCATTTCACCCTCTTTCTGTGCAGTAACCGCCTGCAGCGACCCAAGTTTATCTCCAGATTCTCAAGACCAGCTTCAAGATGACGTAAAAGACTCTGAAATTGCAAATTTGTCGGACAAAGAAACGGTTAATAATGAGAACGACGACCAGAATCTGGGAGGGAAAAGGCGAGGACCGCGAACCACGATAAAAGCCAAGCAACTGGAGACTCTGAAAGCAGCGTTCGCGGCTACACCCAAACCCACGAGACACATCAGGGAGCAACTAGCGCAGGAGACTGGCCTCAACATGCGAGTCATTCAGGTATTGTTGGCATAATATACAAAAAATGACGCTGCCGTCCATTCTGTCTGTTTTGCCTTTGTGTTGTTTTGTTTGTATGTATTTATTTTTGCTAAATGAGGTAGGCTAAGCCTCCCTTAAGTGCCTGCTTTATTTTGTGAGGACAAATATTTGCCTTTGAGCGCCATGACATTTCATTTGGGGGGTGGGGGGGGGTTCGTCATTTTAAATTCAATTTTGATACGGGGTGACTTTGATTACAAAGACATAATCTTTAAAGAAATGATTTATACGGGTATCTCGCTCCCTACTTGGCCTAAGCAGTGGTTCGAGATGCCAATTTGGCGTGAGTGTGTGGTGAAAGCGATGGGTGTCTTGGCAGAGCCTTGCCATCACGTTTTGCGACCACATTTAGCCATGCTGGGAGCGCACTCAGTGGAGTGGAAACATCTATGTGGCCGACTCACACCCCCTTGTTGGAAAACACAGCAAAACACTGCTACATTTAGCATAAGCCTATTATTATTAGTAGTATTAGTATTAGTATTATTATTATTATTATTATTATTAGTCCTATGTGGTATTGTTAGTTGTTGGCACCTGGCGCAAATGAGAAGTGCGCCAACAGCTGGATAGAGTGAAGCAGTGAAAGTTCCAAATGCCCGAGCAGCCACTAAACAAGGCTCGAGCATCCTCAAGTGCAGATTAATGAATTGCAGTCAAGAGAATGCATTAATGTCCACACATGAGATTGAAATGGAAGATCAAGGGTTTAAAAACGAGGTAGGAGATTAATGGACCGTTTTTGTTTTGGTCTGGGAAGTGTAAGTGTAAACTCCCGTTAGCTTAAAGGAATTCAGGGATGGATATATAGATTACGAAATAATAACCCCCACGCAGTCGTTTAATATGTCAGTAACAACAGACCTATTAGGTATTAATTGGAGATTTTAAGTTCCCGCTGCTGGTCCACAGTCGGGGTAAATGGAGGGTTAAAAGATCATTAAAGTGAGGTTAGATTCGAGACTGTGGAAGTGACGATAATTAGGCGTAATCTTGTCGCTGCAATACGAATTCACTCACTCACATCGGCTCTCAGTCACTGGGTTGTGGAGCACCGAGTAGGGCCTACACTACAGCATCATTAGGTGCATCATTCACTAACAAAAGACATAGAATGAAGGCATTTTATAAAATATCCATATATTACTTTTTTGCCATGCCCCACAAAATCATGCATTTTAACGAAATATTTAACTGGACATTAATTTTAATTGATTGTCGATTAGCATATTACTTCCTCTTTGTTCCAAAATAATTGTAGTTCAGGCTCGCTGGAGGCCCATGTTTTCTGTCTTTTTTGGATGTTATTATTCAGTTGTTGTATTGTTCTAACAATGTACTCTGTTGTATTGTTATAACTATGTACTCTATTATTATTATTATTATTATTATTATTATTATTATTATTATTATTCCTTTTTATTATATTATTATTATTATTATTATTGTTGTTGTTGTTATGATTGTTATTATTATTGTTATCATTATTATTGTTGTTGTTAGGCCTCATTATTATTATTATTAGACCTATAGGCCTAATTATAATGCAGCATAGGCCTATCATTTGATTGCCATCCTTTTGATATTTGTGTGTGTAGTCTGCCAACTAGGCTACAATTATTTTCGAACACACGAAAAAAGTTTACAGATCTTTTATATTATTATTAAATACATCTTTTCGATAGCCTACGTGGGTACTCCGAGAACATTTGGACAGCCCATTCAACGTTGGATATTTTGGATAGAGCCTATTCAAAAGTCTTATACTAGTTGTCTAGCCTAGCCTACATCTTTTGTAGTTCTTAAGATGGAGACTTATGGCCTATTGAAATGTCTTTGGGACAGGTATGGTTTCAAAACCGAAGGTCCAAAGAGAGGAGAATGAAGCAGCTGAGTGCCCTTGGAGCGAGGAGGCACGCGTTCTTCCGGAGTCCGAGGAGAATGAGGACGCTGGTCGACCGACTTGAACCGGGAGAGCTCATTCCTAACGGCCCGTTTTCTTACTACGGAGGTAGGGGGCTTTTTAGTTCTGTCTGTCGGTTTATCTTTTTCACACCCTGGTCTGAAGGGTATAATTATTTTACACGTCATCGTCAAGCTTTGTTTCTATCCGTCGCGCGCCCCCAGGAAACCTTTGAAGAGCATTATGGCTAATCAGGCGAGGTGACGGCCAATGACAATTCTAGATGTTACAGCCGAGGCTTGGCGAAGTGTTAATCGGCTATGGCACTTTATCTGATAAAACATATAAGAAAAATGATATAAAATTGGAATTTATTCCGATGTCACTCTTTCACATCACTTGCGTTTTAGATTAGAAATGGCCTTGGTTCTCTTTCTAAATAAGGTGTGACGCAATCTATTTGAATTGGAAAGATTGAATAGGCTTTTAGAAAGAATTGATATGAAGAAGCGACGGTGTACATGGTGTTGTTTTTAAATGAACGCCAGTTATGGTCCTGTTGTGTGCACCTAAAGCGGGATAATTAAGAAGTCGTTTATTTAACAGACCATACACTAAAGGTTAGCGGTTTAGGGTCCTCTCAGTTATTAGGCCTCTTGAGCATTTTAACCATCTCTTTATATGGCTTCCACGACCGGTTATACCAAATAGGCGGATGGAGTGGTTTGCCCTCATTGTTTAAAGCAGGCAGTGGGTCATTTATTAAATTGCAATATATGTATATACTGAAGTGTTTATTTAGTTTTATTTATTTGCTACAAGCCCCTAATTCTATCCCATATTAGTCTACTGCTTTCGTTACTGTAAGTAATGGCTGCTTGGCTTCTATTCATATTATAAATAGCATGCTTTGAGAATAAACAAACAATGAATTTAGTTAATTCAAGCCGGCTACAATTAATGAAGAAATGACTTTTAAACTACTGGGAAATAATTCCAAAGAGCCTTGTTCCCTTTTATGGAAGAATTTAATTATTTCACTGCCATCCCCCTTTATGCTTTGCTCCAGAGCAGTGCAGAGCACAGCAGAGCTTTGTCCCTGGAATACACTCAGTGGATGAATTAGGATTTTTTTATGTCTCAGAAGGTAAAATCAGTGATAGAATGTTCTGCTGTTTTAATTGAATTTCTCGCCATGCATTGTTCATCCTCCTGAAGTACAGTTTTGATTTGACTCTGACACAGTCTGTGACGAACAGGCCCCATTTTATAGTTGGGCTCCAGACACTGTTCTGTAGCCACCAGAATAGGCTACCCTCATCCTTCCCTCTCTCTGATGTCTCCACTGAAGATGTCTTGACCACCTCCAAGCAGGCTAAATGTTGTAAGAAGTGTTAGTCGATTAAAGTGGGAATACATTAAAGTGGGAAGGCAAAATAATGGGCATACCTGCTGCCCTGTCCAGCCCTGTGATCAGCTCCTTTTTAGGGGCAGGAAGGTTGCAAAGTCACCTCTAGTTTAACTCCTTGTTTTAACTTTTTTTCATTGTTAAGCATGTTAGGTTGCTGTGTATGAAATATGCCGTATACATTCACATTGCCTTGCTTTGCCTTTTAAAACATTTTCCTCCCCCCCCCTCCCCTTACTTGTCTATCCGCAGATTACCAGAGCGACTTCTACGGCCCTGGTGGGAACTATGACTTCTACCCGCAGGGGCCCCCCTCCTCGCAGGCCCAGACCCCCGTGGACCTGCCTTTCGTGCCCTCGTCCGGCCCCACGGGCACTCCGCTGGGGGGCATGGACCACCCCATCCCCGGGCACCACCCCTCCAGCGAGGTGCAGCGCTTCTCCGACATCATGTCGCACCACCCAGGCGACTCGCCCAGCCCCGAGCCGGGCATCCCGGGGCCCCTGCACACCATGTCCTCGGACGTCTTCGGGCCCAGTCCCTCCTTTACCTCGCTCTCGCTCAACGGAAGTGGATACAACAACCACCTGTCACACCCCCCCTCAGAAATGAATGAAGGCACTGTTTGGTAGCTGCCTCCTCCTCCTCCTCCTTCTTCTGATTTCCCCCTTCCTCCTCCTCCTCTCACTCCTCCCTCGAAGTGAAAAAGGAAAACAAACACGGACATGGACAAGGCCAGTGGATGGAGGGAGAAAAGAATTTGGGGATGGCAGAGGACAAAAAAGAGGGGAGGGGAGGGGAGGGTGGGATGGCAGGGATGTCATTGTTTCTTTTTTTCAGCATCTATATTTATTGTGTTTCAAATTATTTTTTCCTCCTTATTTTTTGCTTATTTGTTTTTAAGTTTTGTTCCCTTTTTTTCTTTTCTTGGTAAGAGATATTATAAGACGTGAATTCAGCAGATTGCCAGTGTGGTTGTTTGTCTCGATATTGTGTTAATATCCCAATCGCTTTATATTTTTTGGTTTCTTTTTCTAACCAGAAGATGGACTCAAACACAGATTTTAAAAAACAAAAGACTGAGGTGTGACTGTTGACTCTGGTGGCCTATATTGCACCCTGCTCTCCGCCCCCCTCCCCAGCTCTGTTCTGGTCAAAGCCCCCCACCCCCCCACCCCACCCCCAGTCGTGCAAGGCCCAGCACAGTATTGTCCCTCCAGTGTCCCTCCTCCATGCTTCAAGAGCAAAACAAAAACAACAACATCACTTGGAGAAACAACACTCTGGACATGAGAAAAGAAAGAAGAGAAAGAACGAGCGAGCAAGAGAGAGAGAGAGAGAGAAAGAAAAAGAAAAAAAACACCATTAGCTTCTGTCAAAGACTGGACAGCTTTCTGGAGGAACAGCTAAGATGGCTGGCTGGTGGCACGGTGCGGTGCGGTGCGTGTGCTGATGTAGCCCCCCGGGAGAGAAGGAGGAGGCCGTCAGACTTAATGTACTTATTTGAAAACTCCTCAGACCTCGAAGCCTCCACAGGCTCTGCCATACTGACACTTAAACAATCTTTTTTTTCGTGGACACTAAATATGTTTCTGAAGGCCGGCGGGTGGGCGGGGTAACAGGGGGAGGGAGGGAAGCTTTTTTCTTCTTCTTCTCTTTCTCTTTATCTGGATATTTTTTTTCTTTTCTTTTTTTTCGTTTTGTGTTCAAGAAATCCACCAAATCCGACAAAGTTGGCCTTCAAAAGGCAAACGCTAAAAAAAAGAAAGAAAGAAAAAAGCGTATGAAGTGTGAACCCTTTATTTAATGGAAGAGAACTTGAAATGTTGCTAAATGAAGTCTACCTTCTAAAAGTATTCTAACAAGGGGTCTGAAAGGGACTTAGAGCAGTCAACTGTTTACGTAATATATTTAATTCAGGAGTTAAAAAAGTATCAACCATGTTTTAGAACCTCTTGATCCAGATAAACATGTTCCAAGCAACCAACCAAACTTTTGTATTGATTTTATTTATATTGTATGAAAAAAACAAGTTTGCTGGGGTTGTGGTTCACTGTGCTAGTTTGTACAAGATGTTGTTTACAAAAAAATGTAAAAGGAAAAAAATACAAGTTAAGTAGACAGTTGCCAAATAAAAACATAGCACAAATACTGTAAAAGTGCTTTGCACCATTATCTGCAGTGTTCAAACAAAGTGTAAGTGCTAAAAAATGCTAAGAAGTATTTACTTCTTAATTTTTTTAGTCTGCTGAAAAAACAAACACATTCATAAAATTGTTAATATAACATACTTAGACCTACAAGTTTTATTTTTGTGTCTTAAAAAGGAAAAATCCAAACTATTAAAATTGATGGTCAATATGCGGCAAAGCGGCTGCTACCTTTCTTTAAATATCAAACCCTCATGGTATGTCTTTTATTGTCCTAATAAACCTAAGCTTATGTGACCTCCAGTGCATATTAGACCATTCACTGTATAAAGACAACATGTTTAACAAATTTGTGAGTTTTTAATAAAATTAGAAAATATGACATTTGGATATGACAAATGTTTTTCATTTGGACAAAAGAAAAAATAGTCGCACATCTGCCTACCTTCATTAGGTGATGTGACAGTATCGGTATATGATATTTTAGGAATTCTCAACGAATCTACTCCATTATTTTTTATGTGTGCTTGTCTACTCTTGAAAGCCCTTCAGGTTTTTTTTTCGACCCAACTACAGCAGTTCTCCAGAGGCCTTCTCACATCCAGCTCTCCTCATCGGCAGCACTCTCTTATTTCATCACCACCACCACCTCACCAACCACACTCGCAGTCAACAGTGTATCCCGCACTGTTCTTTTTTTTTTACATTACAGTTAAAAGACATTTTCGAGGGTGCTTGAAACGTAGAGGAAGAACGATGAAATTGAATTTACGAGCATTATTCAGCACTCCACAAATAGAGTGCCATAGTGTAGTAGAGCCAATTACAGCAGACGAGGATGATGATACAGATCAAATGATTGGGGGAAGAGGGTGAGCTCGTCTGGATCTAACCCACACGGTTTCCAGTGGCTCTCACCCGAGTGGCAGGGATGACCCATTTTCACCGTCCGCCCGCGTTGGGGATTGCGTGTGTCGAGGGACACACACTAGATTGTCCTTCGTCACAATGGAAACTATTGATGTGCCAATGATGATAATTGCTGAAGAGCCTTTTCTGATTTTTCTTTTTTTTTTTCTCTCTCTCTCTCTCTCTCATTCATTCTTTATTTCTTTTTTGTTCTGTCTACGGTACCCCAGACCTTAGCTATTTTCTAGCAACACCGGGTGACTGTTGAGTAATAACGGGAAGGATTATATCTTTTTTTTATTTGTACAGCTCTTTAAAAAAATGTAAGCGTTTAGATTGAAAAGACCTCGTTCACATGTCCTGAGAGCAACTGGGCTTGTCTGGTCATGTGTACAGACAGACAGACCAACACAGCAGAGTATGTCACAATGCTGACTCTTCATCTTGCTGCAGGCCATCTTGCTAAACAGATACATACAAAACAGACACAGATATAATATGAAGAGTATTCAGACACAACACCTGAGGGTCAACGCCATGGGGGAACTCCCCCTGATAGAGGTTTCTAGGTCAGTGTGCCCTTCTGTATATACACACATCCAAGGATGGGTTACTGCACAGGCCTACTGGGCCCAGGCGCAGGGGCCCAAGAGACAAGGGGGCCCTTAAGCCCAAGCCATATTTCCATTCTCATGTTGCGTTAAAATCATACTTTGAACAACTGTATTTTCACATTTTGTCAGGGGACAAGCCCCAGAACCCGAACAATATCTAACATCTGGTCAAAAACCCTAATATTTTAGGAAACTTGCAAAACTCATGGAGGGGGGCTTTTCTTGTTGTCTGACCCAGGGGCTCATGGAGTCACTCATGATCTATCCCTGCACACATCTCATCACCTTTCTGATTAGACTGGGTGGTTAAGGAGACACAGAGTAGGAAAACATACCAACAAAATGCCAAAACAGAACAGTCAACTCCAACCTTAACCCAAGACGCCTCAGCAGCACCAGGCACCAGCAAATCTCTCTCTCTCCTCCTGACAAAATATTAATGACCATGTCGAGATGCTGAGCAGAGAGAGAGAGAGAGAGAGAGAGAGAGAGAGAGAGAAAGAGAGAAAGAAAGAGAGAAAGAGAGATATGAGGAGAAGGAGAAAGAGAGAGAGACGGGGCAGGGAGAAAGAGAGAGCACGAGAGAAAGATGGCCATTAAATGGAACATCCTATCTCATAGGGAGAAATAAACGAGAGAGCAAAAGAGAGAGGAAGAGATAGAAAGAGAGAGGGAAAGAGAGAGAGAAAGAGAAGGAGAGACGCTTTATCTCCCAGTAAAGCGCTGTGTGGTGCTGTGTGTGTGTGTGTGTGTGTGTGTGTGTGTGTGTGTGTGTGTGAGAGAGAGAGAGAGAGAGAGAGAGAGAGAGAGAGAGAGAGCACCCAGCCGTCCCCTTCCACACAGCAGCACACGGCTGCTCCCATAATCCACTATGAATTAATCATGGCCGCCGCCACCTCCATCACCTCCCCACCACCACCAACTCCTCCACCGCCACCTCCACCGCCACCGTGTGCGTTAAACAGGCCTGAGCTGGGGGGCCTCAGGCTGTGGCCCCCGGGCTTAGCTCGTAGTCGCCGGCCGCGCTGACTTCCATGCTCCGTGACCCCCCCGGGGGGCGCACCTCTTTAAATTCAAATTCCATATTGATTGGAGATCGGCTATTGGTCCGCGCTGACCTTGTCGTCATGTTAAATATAAATGGAGGGCCTTAAGAGTATTGAATGTTTTTAAATGACGGTTTAAATCTTGAGTGAGGGAATTTAAATAGATCAACCCCCCCCACACCACACACACACACACACACACACATGCACACACATACACACACCACACAGCGCACGCACAGCAGCACCACCATATCACACGGCAGGCACTAACATGCGTGCATGGACACACTCAAGCACACACACACACATATTGGCACATTTTCTCTCAGACACACACCTACACATACACATGCACAAGGTATACACACCAAGAGATGTGTATGCGCACGCACACACACACACACACACACACACACACACACACACACACACACACACACACACACACACACACACACACACACACACACACACACACACACACACACACACACACACACACACACACACACACACACCTTTCCCAAGGCGAAGGTTGTTTATGTTGGAGGTTATATGGAGAGGGGGCTGGGCAAGGAAATAATTTCAGTTGGCTGAAATAAATCTTATCTTTGTTAGCATTTGGAAAAATCAAAATTGAAAAATGTGAATGGTTTGCATACAAATAGGCCACTCCGGACTATGTAAATAATGTGTGCCAAATAAAAAAATAATCTGAGAAGCAGAGAGAGGGAGATACAGACTGACAGAGAGGGAGAGAGGAAGAGAGAGATAGAGAGAGAGGGGGGGATGAAATCACTTCTTTCCCCTCCGACCATAGAAGACAAAAGCAAATTAATTTCAGCATGAACACTCCTGTGTTTCTAGAGGGCTTAACATTTGATAAAATTTTTAATCAACTTCTACACATATTATTTCAAATAAAAGTGTGGGCGTAGGACCAACATCTTACAGAACAATTTATATCCTGCATCAGGTTTGCCCATATAATAAGCAATACATTCACCTATATACTGTATCAGTTTATATTATTTTCACTTCCAAAATACTACGTTTGTGCATACAGTTTGCTGTGGGAACAGCTAAGGTGTTGAGTGTGGAAATGGACAGGGAGGCATATTTACTGACTGCCAACGAGGTCTCATACAGTCTGGTGTGACAGGTTAGTCCAGTGGCAGAACAAACGCACACAGGGCCCCAGGAAAAATCACTAATAGGGCCCACCCATACAACTTGCCAAGGACATAATAGGTGGCCCGCCACCAATACGGGAGGGCCTGGGCCCAGGGGCAAATGCCCTGCTTGCCCCCTCTGTAGCTCCGTCCCAGGGTTAGTCCCAGAATTAATGTGGTGAACCCGGACGTGCTGCTCATGCAGTCAGTCAGTGCATCAGCATGCGTGCATGTGAAATCTTTGCTATTTATCTTAGGGGGAAGCAGCATATTTAACGAACACCATTAGTGTACATGCAGAACAGGACAGGGTGTATACTCACAAACACACAAACAAACGTGTGCCACGCACGCACGCACGCACACACGCACACACGCACACGCACACACACAATTATGGGTGTGTTTATGAATTGGACACACACATGCACAATTGTGCGTGCGTGCGTGCGTGCGTGCGTGCGAGCGTGCGTGCGTGCGTGCGTGCGTGCGTGCGTGCGTGTGTGTGTGTGTTTGCCATGTGTGTGTGGCCTGCAGGTGTGTTAAAAGGGCTCCTATCAGAGGCAGGCAGACTAATGGAGCTCTGTATGAACGGCATGTGGGGGAGAAAAGGTCACCTGCACACTGTCTCTATGACTATGCAGACACACACAGGGAAGACATGGACTTGGACTGACACACACACACACACACACACACACACACACACACACACACACACACACACACACACACACACACACACACACACACACACACACACACACACACACACACACACACACACACACACACACACACAATCTAACACTATCTCTATGACTATATGCATAGACACTGAGGAAATAAATAGACATGGACAGACAGACAGACAGACAGACAGACACACACACACACACACACACACACACACACACACACACGTGACCATGGCCATGAAGACACAGAGGAAAGAAATAGACTTGGACACACACACACACACACACACACACACACACACACACACACACACACACACACACACACACACACACACACACACACACACACACACACACACACACACACACACACACACACACACACACACAGCTCTGACTACTTAACCCGACATGCTAGTACACACTGCATGGGCCTACCGGGCTCAGGCCCAAGAGTCAAGGGGAGCCTGAATCCCAAGTCTCCAGATTTCCATTGTCATATTGCGTTGAAATCACACTTTTAAGAACTGTATTTTCACATTTTATCGAGAGCAAAACCAGAACCCACAACAATATACAATAGGGCCTCTAACATCTGGACTAAAACCCTAAATCGTTTTGTAAATGAGCAACACCATGAGGGGGGCCCTTCCTATTGTCTGGCCCCGGGATCCATGGAGTCATGATTCAACCCTTTCTTACACTAGTACAGACACACAGCAGATGTTGCAGTCCGTCAGTCACTGATAGACTGGTGCCTCATGCACAAAGCTTGCATACGCACAGAAAAAGCTACGCAAGTAACTTTTCACGCAAATGTACCTTACTACATGAGGCCCCTTGACTAGAGGTCTCTGCTAGTCGGGCATGTGTCCTCCTGCCTACTCATTTGAATTCACCATAGTTTCATAGTTTTATCTCCACAATTTTTGTTTTGCATTTATATTTGAAAAGACAACAGGGAAATGGTTAATCTGCAGGACTGTTCCCAAATTGCCCATGGGCCATCTATACTCACCTGTTCAACGTGAATCTCAAGTTCAATGTGTCTTTTTATATTACAAAAAAAACCAATCCCAAATCCTTCACATGGTTTCTCTCCATTGGGAGATTGCTCGACAATCAGATTGTTTGTATTTATCTAATAGTTATTAGTATATTTTGTTTATTTTACTACATGACACCCTAGTCACAGTATTACGTAAATTAATTGAGTCTAAATGAGATAAGTGATGTCAGTTGTCAACTATATTCATCGATAATTATTTAAAATCACATTTCTATATAATTTACAGACTCAAACATTCTGGTAACATGCACTTCTTTAAATGGGGCCAGACTATCTTTCTTTTCATAACAAGGGAATAAAAAGCTATGGTAAGCTAGCCCAGTGGTTCCCAAACTTTTTCTTAAGGGACCCATGTTTTTACTATTGTATGCTTTGGTGACCCAACCACGCGAGCGCTCGCACGAGACGGAGTCACAAGATGCCCTCCGTTTCCTGCGAAAACTTATTTTAGTTATTTTATTCCTCAATTCGTCTTTGGTCAAATATAGAATAAATGTTTAATGTAGCACTTACAATTTGTTGCGTCTATGCATTTATTAGTTAAATGCTATGTCTTTTATTCAACATGGGCTATATATATTTAAAACGAAACCCCTTAAAATCAAGAGGGCTCCGCGACCCCCTGTGGATCTTTGGCGACCCATAAGGGGGGTCCCGACCCATAGGTTGGGAACCACTGAGCTAGCCTATTACCAAAGTCCTGCGGTTGCATATCTGGTTGGACTCTTATCATTAAAATGTGTAGGTAAAATAATTGTTCACACTCAATTTTACCGTCTCTGTTGTGTTAAGCTTGTAACATTGTGTTTTTGCTCTGGACCACATGTTTGGGGTAGGGTTAGGGTTCAGTGCGTGTAAATAAATGATATTACATGTTTATACATTTACATACACTTCGAAATAACATGATACCAAATAATATACTTTCCTACTCGCCATACAGCCAATACTCCAGATTAATTGATGACAGCTGTAATGCTATATCTTCTTCCATGGGTTTATACTCAACTGCTCCCTCATCTCAGCTGGTCTTATCAGATGCTGAACAGGGACAAATGCATGTTGCCCCCCACCACCCAACCCCCACCCCCAACATAAGGGACGCTGGTTTTAAAGGGACATGAAGATAAGAGAGCTACTCTGCTTGAGGGCTAAATCCATGCAAAAGGAGCTCCTCTGTCATGAGGGGGAAGTGTGACATCGCTTTGTCACTTTGTCATCAACATGCGCACCATCAAAAGGCAACTGCCACAGCCATGGTAATGTCTATCATAGATGGTCTAGTGAATTTTCACCCCCAACAATATACCCAAAGTTAACAGTATCTACAGTTTCATGGATGCTAACGCAATATTCCAGCGAGATGCACTCATTTTAATTGTTCTATCTATATTTTTACATATTATCAATTAATAATAATTGTATATACTGTCTTTTTTGTATGGCCACTGTTCATGTTTATATTTCATACATGTGGGCTAAGGCTACATAGAATAGCTTCAGATTCTTGTTCACTACAAGCATTGCTATATCCATATGCATTGCCTACCAGTTCACCATCAGACTATTAATATCTATGCACCCCACTAACCAGACATTTCTTACAGGCGGTTTGGTCCTGGTGTTTTAAAATGCCAAAAACTCATTTTAAACAGATTCAACATGAAGACATACACTTTTACATTTTATAGGCTAGACTGTTGTAGTATTCGCATATCAGTCGACTCGATGCTGCGTGAACATATTATCAAATGCACAGAAACAAAATGGGCATGTGTGAGAGGTACCAATTAATTATCGGTGAACACGGTGCGGATATCCCAGCCAAATGCCACTGATAACTGCCTGCCGGTGAAATAATAAACACTAGGTGTTCGCTAGACTGTGCCTCCGCTCAGTGCATGTTGTGTGTGTGTGTGTGTGTGTGTGTGTGTGTGTGTGTGTGTGTGTGTGTGTGTGTGTGTGTGTGTGTGTGTGTGTGTGTGTGTGTGTGTGTGTGTGTGTGTGTGTGTGTGAGAGAGAGAGAGAGAGAGAGAGAGAGAGAGAGAGAGAGAGAGAGAGAGAGAGAGAGAGAGAGAGAGAGAGAGAGAGAGAGAGAGAGAGAGAATGTGTGCATGCATGCTTGTGAGTGTGCATGTTTGTATGCTTTGATGTTAATCAAAGAAATCCCAGATTATCCAGAGGGAAATGTCTGGATCACAGCTGAGATTTATTGCAAGAACTTGGATCATGGTTAATCAATTTAAGTTCATTAGACAATGAATTTGTTGTGAGCTAGCTACGCCGCACAACTGTTGTGTTTATTGCCTCCTGAGCGCAGCTAGCTGTTAATTGGGGCCTTCATGAATAGGGACTTACTGTGACTCTATAATGCCAAAAACAGTGGCCCACTGACCGCAATCAAACCACGATGACACGATGGAGGAACTTGAATCCACACGCCTCCCTGCTACTATGCTGTCATGCATTAGAAGGGTACAGTTAAAACTTTCTCGTTCTCACATTGTGTTCTCTCGTGGGTCTCGTTCACTAAACTTTCAGTTCGCTCAAGGTTGTAAAATGAGTGTTATTGGTGTCATTTCATCATCAGTGAGTACTAGTCACCATTTCAGGTTGTTTTGTCAGCCTCTTTCTTTCTAAAAGGAGAAGTTCCCTTTTTAAGATCAGACTTTTCATTTGGTTTTGCTTTTGTGGTTGAGACATTTGAAATGTATACATTTCTGTTGAACTAAGAAGTAACACAATGCTTATTTCTGTGACTCATTTCACTTTAATGAATCTAAAATACATAATTCAATCACAGCTTAGTTGGTTATTTATTTATTTCCCCTCTCTGAATCCTATAAAAATGTAAATCTATGTCTTGCGATACAAACCCTGTATCAAACAAAGTGCCTTGTTGTTACCATTAGAAGTTTCAAGAATCTTGTTTTTTGGTTCAGATTGGAATAAGACCTAAGATCATAGATTCAAGGATTCAAGGATTCAAGGATTCAAGGATATTTATTTGTCATGTACATAGAGACACTTTCGTGTCACTTGTAATGAAATGCATGGCCGTTGCAAAACAAGTGTGCAGAAGAAGGGTGAAGAAGAAATAAAATAAAAATAAAAATAAAAATGAAAGGTGTGTGTGTGTGTGTGTGTGTGTGTGTGTGTGTGTGTGTGTGTGTGTGTGTGTGTGTGTGTCTGTGTGTGTGTGTGTGTGTGTGTGTGTGTGTGTGTGTGTGTGTGTGCGTGTGTGTGTGCGTGTGTGTGTGTGTGTGTGTGTGTGTGTGTGTGTGTTCAATCAAAGTAATTAGGAGGAGTTCAGTAAGCAAATGGCATGAGGAAAAAAGCTCTTTCTCAGTCTTTCAGTTCTAGCTCTGTGACAGCACAGTCGCCTTCCAGATCTCAGTTTTTTAAATAGTCCATATCCTGGGTGTGACTGGTCTTTGAGAATGTTATTGGCCCTAGATAGCACTCTCTTTGTGTATATGTCTTTCACGGCAGGCAGAGGTTGACGAATACAGCGCTCAGCAGAGCGCACTATCCTTTGTAGTTCTTTCTGTTCACGCACTGTGGCGTTTCCGTACCAGGTGATGATGGACCCTGTTAAGATGCTCTCCACTGCTGAGGAGTAAAAGGCTTTTAGGATGGGTGTGGAAACTTTGAACTTTTTCAACAGGCGCAGAAAGTACAGTCTCTGCCTGGATTTCTTAATGATGTTGTGTGTGTTGTTTGTCCATGTTAAGTCATTTGTGATGTGAACACCAAGGTATTTAAAACACTCTACCCTCTCAACTGGTTGTTTGCAGATGGAAAGTGGAGTGTAGTTTCCCCTCTTTTTCCGAAAGTCCACCACCATTTCCTTAGTCTTGCTTACGTTTAGTGCCAGGTTGTTGTGCTGGCACCATTATGAGATGTTAGAAACTTCGTTTATATATGCCTGTTCATCGTTATTATTGATCAGTCCCACCACTACAGTGTCATCAGCAAACTTGATGATGGAATTCTGACTGCTGCTGGCTCTGCAGTCATGGGTGTAAATGTTGTAGAGTAGGGAGCTTAACACACAACCTTGAGGTGAGCCAGTGCTGATGGTGAGGGTGTTAGATGTTGTGCCACCCACTCTAACAACCTGCGTGCGGCTTGTGAGAAAGTTTAACACCCAGTTGCATAGAGGTAAGTCTAGCCCCAGTGACTTCATCTTCTTGACAAGAGTGAGGGGAATTATGGTGTTGAATGCTGAACTATAATCAATGAACAGCATTCTCACATAATTACCCTTTCCTCTGTCTAGATGTGATAGTGTGGTATGCAACAAATTTGAGATGGCATCGTCCCTTGACCTGTTCTCTCTATAGGCAAACTGGAGAGGGTCAAATGAGCTAGGCAGGGATGTACATATGAAGGACTTCACTAGCTTCTCAAAACACTTCATCACCATTGATGTCAGAGCCACTGGACGGTAGTCATTGAGGCATGTTGGACTTTTGCCTTTTGGAACTGGCACAATTATGGATTGCTTAAAGCAAGATGGTACTACTCCTGTGGCTAAAGAGGCATTGAATATTTGTGTAAACACAGGGCCTAACTGATAGGCACAAGATTTTAAGAGTCTGCCAGATATGCCATCAGGTCCTGCAGCTTTCCTGCATTTAGCTCTTTTAAAAACGTTTATGACATCTTCTTCAGTCACAAATAAAGTATTACCTTCAAATGAGTCTGTTGACGCCTTATATACATGTCATATTTATTGGACACACTCTCCGTAGTCAAAGACTAAGTATCACACACATCCCAGCATCATCAGGATACAGCGCAAGGCTGCTGCTGCAGTAGCTAGATACAGTAGAGATGTTGCAATGGGGAGCAGTCAGGGGGCGGGGACCAATAGGTCAGTGGGCAATAGGTCAGAGGGCCTCACGTCCTCATGTACAAAGCTTGCATACGTACACAAGAGCTAGGCCTACATAGCCTACATACAGTAACTTCTTATGCAAACAAACACTGACTTAATACACTGACTTAACATGAAATATTGCATGCGCACTGAATTTGGGCACATGAGGTAGGATGTAGGGGCCTACCAGGAGAATGTGTGTGAAAACCTTTTTTTGTCAATTGATACCTCTGAATCTTTTGGTGCATGTGTGTCTTTTCGTTTTTTCACATACCCAAAGATTCAGTAGGAAACCTCTACAAGTCTCAGTCCATGAGTGCCCTGGACTGCAGCTATGGCCAGTGTCAAGGAAGCCTTCCCATATACGCACACAAAAAGCCACCCTGGTCATCACTGGCATATGTGGCATGCTTTTACAAAAATCAGCCTCAATATTTTTTTTGGTCTTTTTTTTTAAGAAGAGAAAAAAACAGTCATAGCAATTAAAGCGGGCTTGTGCAAGTGCAGCCAGGCAGTGCAGCTATTCAATTCCATTAAAATGAATGAAGCAACGGCATGCAACGACGCAGTTAACAGGAATTAAAACTAGAGGCAAGATGACAGATTACATAGGAAATTGAGTGAAGTGTGTGCGCGAGTGTGTGTGTCAGAGTGTGTGTGTGTGTGTGTGTGTGTGTGTGTGTGTGTGTGTGTGTGTGTGTGTGTGTGTGTGTGTGTGTGTGTGTGTGTGTGTGTGTGTGTGTGTGTGTGTGTGTGTGTGTGTGTGTGTGTGTGTGTGTGTGTGTGTGTGTGCACGCACGTACATAACACTTCACTATGTGTATATTTGAACACACATATATAAGATCCTGTGTTTCAGGGTATTAGATTGTTCCTTACTGTACAAAAGAAACAAGACTGTAACACTGGTACTCTTTCGTCCTTCTCTCTGGCCAATTGGATCTCAGTATTTTAGAGTTATTGTTAGGTGTACAGTACAGTACAGGACAGTACAGTGCAGTGTAAGTGCATAATATTAAATGTTGATCCATGTACACGGGTTAAAAACAATGTTAATTCAATACTTAGAGTGTAATCTGGGACCAAATACACTCTTCAAGATGTTAAATTAACTTAGTGTTGAAATAACATCATAACATTTACTGTGTAGATACACTGAAAAATAAACATTATCAAAACATCTAACAGTTGAAAAAACTGATTCCAAGGCCTGTTCACACATAACACATAACTGTAACACATTATAACCATAAGACATACACGTAGCACTTAACCATTCTGCATTCTGGGAGACTGGGCCTATGTTCATCCATCACTGTCAATTGTGAAGTGTTATTGACATGGCAGACATTTCAGACACAGTTTTAGATGATCACAATGGCCCTAAAGACTCTTGGGAATGTCATATCAGTGTTGCTGTGATGAAGTAGAGTGTTTTCTGCAAAGAGTGAATGTGTCTGCCGATGGGCATATTTGCAGTACGAGGCG
>NC_085864.1:5011327-5013827 GCF_034702125.1 Engraulis encrasicolus
CAGGGCAGACAGTTTGAATGGATTACACTATGCCCTTGGGATGAAGGTGGCTGTCCAAGCAACAGTGATGGAGCACCAATCACACACACACACACACACACACACACACACACACACACACACACACACACACACACACACACACACACACACACACACACACACACACACACACACACACACACACATACACACACACACACACACACACACACACACACACACACACAAGACACACACACACACACACACACACACACACACACACACACACACACACACACACACACACACACACACACACACACACACACACACACACACACACACACACACACACACACACACACACACACACACACACACACACACACACACACACACACACACACACACACGTACAGCCCTTCGATGTGGCTTGCCTTTTTTAGTAACAAGGTAGTAAGTCAGGTACGTCACCATCAACCACCATCAGTGTGACAGGATCACCCAGTGAGCCAACAGAGAGCACTTGGCACAAGTGGTGAAGCTGTACATACATCCATAGTCCAAATGACCCGTATTGTATGGTTATATAGTTTACTGTATGTAGCAATGACCACCAATTCACAATGCAACTTACAGCATACTATAGCAAGCACATACAGCAGGGCAGCAGGATGGCAGCATTAAAGGGGCATATGGTACAGTAGGATGACGTCGTTTGCGCGGTGCCTGTTGCATGCTTGTCTCAAAATCTACACAGCAATGAAAAAATGGTCTTTAAATAAACTTGCTGTGAGACACGGAATGCCAGCAGTTGATACAAATCTGAAATCTGAATCTGAAAAGTGTTTCCCATGACACTCCTCGGACCGCTCTGCCAAAAGTTGCATGTGGGGTTTTCTGACAGCGGACCGTGGAAGCAGCTGCGAGAGCCATCACTCACTTACTAATGACTCGCATAAGCATCGGCTGGCTCTGGACCATGATTAATTCAACTTTTAATCCTACCTGGAGCCCCTTTAACTTGGACAGTCTGTATGTCTGACTCTGTGCTCCTACAAACAGATCTGAAAATGAATAGTCGAAATGAAAAATTTTGGTGTTTGTCTTCTCTGTAAGTGTTTAATGAATGCACTGTGCCATCCTTGTCTCCGAATTGGTTAGTTCTGACCTTATCTTGTGCATAGGTCTGACGTTTTATTTTTACATTTTCTCACAAACTGTCCAAAAAACAAAAAACAAAAACAAGAAAATAAGTCGGCCCACCGGGATAATGCCCTGTTGGCAGATTACCATTCCAGGCCTAACTTGAAGACCAGGAGCAGCCTGATGGGCAGAAGAAATAACAATGGAAGTGGAAAAAATGGGAAGAAGAAGTAAGTGAGGTGCTTGCATAATTTCCCTCCATATAAAATTAAGTAAAATTGAATCTGACCGCTTAACTCTGATGGCGAGACAGGGGTGAGACAGTGCCATGCCATTGTCTCTGGTGGTGCGTGCCCACACATCCATCATTTCAATAAGAAAAAGAAAAAAAAAAGAGAGAGACAGTTCAAGACATAAAAAGCTTACCCTGATGAACAGTAGTTGTCTCAACATGTCAGAGACAGAGAGAGAGAGGGAGAGAGGGAGAGAGAGAGAGAGAGAGAGAGAGAGAGAGAGAGAGAGAGAGAGAGAGAGAGAGAGAGAGAGAGAATGAAACTGGTCATCAATATGGGAGAGACAGAAAGAAAGACAGGCAGACAGAAAGAAAGAAAGAAAAATAGAAAGAGGGACATTAAGCAGAAAGTGAATGAGAGGCACACGGCACAGTCACACACACAGGCAGACGGCTGGAACTGAGAATGCCTTGCCTGGAGTCACCATGGTCATGGCCTCTCCCTTTCCCTCTCCCCCCACCCCTTTCTCTCTCTCTCTCTCCCTTCTCACTCTCTCTTGCCTTCCTCCCTGCTCCTGCTCTGACACACACAGACACACACACACCCATAAACTTCCACCGAAAAGTAGAGCGTCAAAGTCGGATTTGTGCCGGGGAGTGCATGCGCAGCAAATTGGCAGCTACATCAAATTATTCCTGCATTAAGGCGTCGCGGCATAATCCACTGGCAGGCCCGGGCCCCGCCGCCCCTCCCCCAACTTGTAACTTTTGTCAACGTAAACTGCAGATTTCATGCTTTGCCATTAATCTGTCGGATTACGGTTGCAGTTCTCGGGGTGGGGTTTGTGGGGCGGTGTTGGAGGGACTTACATTTTAATGAATTCCTCTCCTAGCTTAACTTGGGGTGTGTGTTATAGTGTTATAGGGAGGTATGGAGAAAGAGAGAGAGAGAGAGAGAGAGAGAGAGAGAGAGAGAGAGAGAGAGAGAGAGAGAGAGAGGGAGAGAGAGAGAGAGGGAGGGAGGGGAGGGAGGGAAAGGAAAGTGCAGAGGGGGAAAGGGGGGGGGGGTCTGTCCATTGCAGGTTGCCCTCTTTTCTTCCCTTTCAATCTCTGTTTTTTTTTTGCAACCTTTCTCTT
>NC_085864.1:5028827-5031327 GCF_034702125.1 Engraulis encrasicolus
GAGAGAGAGAGAGAGAGAGAGAGAGAGATTGAACATAGTGCTTGGTAGGGCCCAGTGTAAAGTACCCACAGTGAAACTCATACTCACTGCTTAGATCCCTTTTGCTGTTTTTTCCCTCACAATGCCGCCGGAAGAAATGACAGTCATTCAAAAGTGTATTTTCCATGATGGCAAAATTGGATCCTTGACTCTGTGAATGGAGGATTGTGCCGGAGAGTATTTGAATATTTGAGTTCAACACCTACATATCGCTGGACCACATTCATTTGTGGGCTGTGCGGGACATTTTGAAGAGGCTTTCTTGCTGCGCTGTGTACATTTCCTGCTGTGCACATTCTTGTCATTTAGAATGCATGCATGTGTAAATAACAGAGCAAGGTAAATATTCCTTAACCAAATATGCAGCTGACGTGCTTTGTGTTTTTCCGACACCCTTGTGTTCCGTTATTTTCATGGAAACAGCAGATATTGTGAATATTGGTGCATATCACATCCTGTATGTGTATGCGAGAGAGAGAGAGAGAGAGAGGGAGATAGAGAGAGAGAGAGAGAGAGAGAGAGAGAGGGAGATAGAGAGAGAGAGAGAGTGAAAGAGAAGGATAAAGTGTAAGAGAAAGATAGTGTTTGACTGTGTTCAAGGACCTGTAATCTCATATTGTGCATGCGTGCGTGAGTGAGTGAGTGTGTGTGTGTGTGTGTGTGCATGCGAGCGTGTGTGCATGCGTGAGTGTATGTGTGTCTCTGTGTGGATCATAAAATTCTGCACAAACACACACAAACACATTTATGAATTTGCATATCAGTGCTGGTACAATCATTATCCCAGCGTGTGTCTGCATATTTGTATAAGAAACACATGTAGGCTACTGTAGAATGCATTTTTTTTATATGGTAACAACACATTTTTATGTGTGCAAGTAGTTTATGTCCCCACAAGTATGTGTGCTCACGAACATACTGTACTACTTTATGTACAGTATATGTGTGCATGTGTATGCATGGAAATGTGTATGCTTGCACATGTGTGGAGGTGTGTGCACACATGAGCATGCAGTGGTGTAGTCTACGTAGAACGCGGGTATACGGAGTATACCCACTTCTAAATTTCAGGGATTTCTGTATACCCACTTAAAATTGATTGATCCATTGTTTTGAATAGCACAAATGTATACAGTATACCCACTTCAAAAATGCTCAAATATACAGTATACCCACCATAAAAAAAGTAGGCTACACCACTGTGAGCATGGGTCCATAAAGTCTCGCTGTTCTCTCAGCAAGTCCTCTGTTGCCTGTCTGTTACCTGGTCCCAGTACCTGTAGTCTGGTCACAGTGTCTCTAGCCTGGTCCCGTTGTCTATATGTCTGGTTCCAATGCCCTGTCCTTTATCCTGGTTCTTGTACCTAGCTCCACTTTTTTTGCAGGAAAAGATTTTCTGCTGCACAGCAGGACAGTTGCTCTAGTGTCACTGTGCTGGCATTGAACCTCCTCCATGTCGTCAGTAATCTGCCCTGATTGGCATTCATCTAGCTGACGTGACTTGCGTATGCAGTGTACATCAGGGCCATAGAGGAGGAGAGTTGCGCAAATGGAGGACCAGGAAATGTATTGCAGCCCCACCTTTCAACGAGATCGAGGTCGTGCCTGAAGCGGCTGTCTTTCCATAGACTCAACATAGAACCACCACATAAAAAGCCAAAAATAGGGACTAACGAACTATACTGCGTGGTAATCACCACAAATATGTAAACTATCAACTGTCTCTGTAATGATAATCACAACAGTTTTACCATCTGTGATGTTTATCTGAAGTTATTACTACGAACAGCAAGTCTTGTCATATTCCCTGCATTGCATTGCATTGCATTGCATTTGCTAAACTTTACCTGAAGAAGGTCGGATGACCGAAACGTTGTATTAAAGTTTGTTGGTGGAATGGACAGTGTGCGGGATTTCTTTTCACTTCACTTCTAGGAACTAACATTCGCAACGCTGAGCAGTTCTGAGACGCTAAACAGCTAATTTTGCTAATGCTAAAGTGGGCCCTAGCACACAGTGGAGATTGCCCGACTCTGTTTCTATATGGCTCTGGTGTACATGCTTGTGGGGCAGTTCACAAGTGGGAAGCAGTGTTTTTGTCTTGAGAAGTCTCATTAGATATTTCTGTCCACCTTGCTTGCCAAGCATTCAACCCCACCTTTCCAAGACCAAGCAGATCTCATTGTGATCACACAAATATCTGCAGCATTTCAAAACACACTGCATTGGTACACAAACACGCCTTTCAAACCAAGATCGAAATGATTTACAATGGCCAATAACCCGCTTTTATGGCCCATTGTTTTAAAATTGTTTCCCATCTTCATGACTGCTAGCTCGTACAATGCTAGTGTTTAAATCACGGATAGCCTATTTGATGTTTTTGTCGCCTAAGATGGAACTTACGCCTAGTAGGTCGGGAGGTGCAGAATTTAAGTTCTAACTTAGTGTTACGTTGACA
>NC_085864.1:5043827-5048827 GCF_034702125.1 Engraulis encrasicolus
AGTCAGACAGATGGACACTCACAGAGATGTAGACACACCCACACACACACATGCACATGTAAGGCCACACATGCGCACGCACACACACACACACAGTCACAGACATATAGAGAGAGACAGATACAGCCAATGACTGGCCTCCAAGTGGGAGCGATGGCTCAAGTCGAGTGAACGTCTGTTTGAACAATAAGCACCTCACTCTCATTATGCTCCCCCGCACTGTATTGCTCCCATTCAAAACTGAACGGCAGCCAGGCCAGGCCAAGCCAGCGCGTCGATATCTGTCTCGTCCACACCACTAACCACAGCACCATCACTCCAACACATCACACAAGGCTGCAGGGGGCCATTTTTTAACACAGATATAGGCATCAGCCCACATGCGTGCGTGCGTGCCTGTCGGGTCCGAGTGTGTGTAATTGTCCGGGCGTAGGTGTCTCAGTGTATGTGTTTGGAGCCATGTTCTCTCTTTGTCTGCACGTTTTGTGTTGTATGCAGTATATATGTGTGCTTTTGTGCCTAAGAGGCACTTGAGTGCATTCAATTCATGTCTATGTGTTTTTGTTTGTGTGTGAGTGCATCTGTGTGCATGCATGCTTGTGTATGTGTTGTTGTGTGTTTGAGTGTGTGTGTGTGTGCGTGCTGGCGCGTGTGTGAATGTGAATGTGTGTGTGTGTGTGTGTGTGTGTGTGTGTGTGTGCATGTGCATGCATGCGTGTGTGTGTGTGTGTGTGTGTACATTGCCCATGACCATTCACACCAGTTCACATAGCGATGACAATGAGGGACATCAATGTGTCTTCACACACAATGTCTCTCCCAAAGAACCACTGGCAACACCACATATTCTCAGCTCAACGCTGTCGTCCAAATAGAAAAACAGAGAGAGAGAGAGAGAGAGAGATGGAAACGAAAAGAAAAGAAAAGAAAAGAAAAGAAAAGAGGTGGGAAAAAAAAGAAAATGCGATAGACAAGCAAGTGTGAAAGAAAAAAAACCCTCTTCTCTAACTTGACATTTCCCTAGCTCCCTCCCTCCCTCCCTCCTCTGCCCCCCCTTCCCTCTCTCCCTCATTCTCCTCTCCTCTCCTCCTCCACATCCATTTTGTTTCATGTATTGTAATGGTGACATATTTCTCCCGGTGGGGAGGAAAAGAAGGAAGGAGGAGGTCGGACACACACGCACACACGCACACACACACGAACACACACACACACACCCGCACACACACAGACACACACACACACACACACACACACACACACACACACACACACACACACACACACACACACACACACACACACACACACACACACACACACACACACACCATCAGGGCCGTCTTTGTGCCACACCCTCCTCCTCCTCCTCCTCCTCCTCCTCCGTGCTTGAAGGTTGATGTGGCAGACAGACTCTCCTCTCCCCAGGTTGGGGGCAGAGCGCCAACCCCATCATATTAAATAAGGCCAATATTATACTTAGCGCAGGAGTTTTACTGCCTGGTCATTAAGGCCTCTCATTACTCTTTTATGGGAGGTCGCGTGCGGGGTTCGGGTTCCGGGTTGAGCCTCTTCCCTCAGCGTCCCTGCCTGCCTGCCTGGGAGGGATATGTGATGTGATGTGATGTGGGTGGGTGTGGGTGTATGAGTGGCTGGATGGGTGTGTGTGGGTGGGTATGTGTGTGTGTGTGTGTGGGGGGGGGTGAGTGTGTGTGTACATGTGTGTGTGTGTGGGGGGGGGGAGTGTGTGTGTACATGTGTGTGTGTGTGTGCGTGTGTGTGTGTGTGTGTGCGTGTGTGTGTGTGTGTGGGTGTGTGTGTGTGTGTGTGTGTGTGTGTGTGTGTGTGTGTGTGTGTGTGTGTGTGTGTGTGTGTGTGTGTGTGTGGTGTAAGAGACAAAGATGGTAGACATAGATTGTGTGGGCCTCAACAAAAAGTATGGCAGTGCTGAAGAAGTCAGTGAGTGTGTGTGTGAGTGTACTGTATGTGTGCACTTATATATGAGCACATTATGTGTGGACTTACATGTGCTCATCTATCTTCAAGGCGTGTGTGTGTGTGTGTGTGTGTGTGTGTGTGTGTGTGTGTGTGTGTGTGTGTGTGTGTGTGTGTGTGTGTGTGTGTGTGTGTGTGTGTGTGTGTGTGTGTGTGTGTGCGTGCATACAGTATTTGCATGTGTGTGTGTGTTTGCGTGTGTGTGTGCATGCGTGTTGTGAGTATTGACCCACAGCATGTCAAATAGGGCCTGCGGGGGGTGTGGGTGGTTGACCCCAGGTTCATCCCACACTGACACACTTTGTTCAAGCGCTTGTTTGATAACAGATGCCTCTTCCCTCCTCCCCTCCTGTCACACACACACACACACACACACACACACACACACACACACACACTGGTCTCTCTCTCTCTCTCTCTCTCTCTCTCTCTCTCTCTCTCTCTCTCTCTCTCTCTCTCTCTCTCTCTCTCTCTCTCTCTCTCTGTCCCTCCCTCCCTCCCTCCCTTCCTGTGTCCCATCGTGACGTCCCGTCTCTCCCCCTGTATGATGTTCCACCACACGTAGACGTGTGCATACATCATCATTAAACTTGTCCCTCCAGTGGGGTCAAAGGTTGCGTCCAAAGTCAGAGGTCATGTCCAAGGTCGGCCTCCCTCCTCAGCTGAGGCTAAGGACAAAAGAGGCACTTTGAGGAGCTGCATAGCACTTAATGCTAACACTAACACTACACAGTACATACATGTAGTACAAGTCTGCAATGTTAATTAAACACACAGAGCAACATTTTGACTTCCTAAGTGTTGAATTGCATAAAACTGCAGAATATACTGTGAACGAAAGCTGACAAAGGGGAACAAACCGGTCTGATGTCCCGGGCCCAGTCCATTCACTCTATGTGTAGAGTGCGTGGCCCCTTCAGATGACTTTGTCTAGGGCCCGGCCAAAGCTGTCAGAGGCCCTGAACGCCCCTGCACTCTCTTACCGCAATTAGCCTTTCCTGGGCCCCTGCCGAGCCCAGCTCCTGGCAGGACTTATCAGTCTTTTGCTCAGGCAGACCCTAGATCGGCAGGGGATGGGCGTGACCCAGCACGAGTGATTGATGTAAGGGCTGCTGACCACTACGCCTTGCCATGGCCCCCTGGTGGTCAAGGTGGTTGTGACAATAAAGTGTCCCCTTAAGTTGGGCCTTATAAGTAAGTGGCCTTTGGGGACAAAGCAATGGGGGGACAGTAGACGCAAGGGGGGGGGGGTGGTACTGTAAGGGGAGCCGTCAGGACGCTGTGACCTTCCGATGCACAATGAACAGGGACAAAGGCATACAACTCCTCATGAGAGTTACTTTGGGGAAAGTGTAGTTTGAATGACCATGAAAAGTCAATGAACTAACGAATTCAGACTCAATGAGCTCAAGTTGTTCAGTTTGTATGCAGAGAGAGAGAGAGAGAGAGAGAGAGAGAGAGAGAGAGAGAGAGAGAGAGAGAGAGAGAGAGAGAGAGAGAGAGAGAGAGAGAGAGAGAGAGAGAGAGAGAGAGAGAGAGCTTGCCACTACGGTTCATCACTTAGATGGGAACCAACACAGTATAGACAACAAGACAAGAAAGGACTTGGAATATTTCTTGTCATCACCGGGATGTTTCACAATCTCACCACTAGATAGGAAAGAATTGTACATGGGGAAGCTTTAAGAGTATGTGCTCTATGTGGTCAGATATACAATAAAATTATATATTTGAAAGGTACTGGTATTTATGGGGTTTTTTATATGCAATGTACACACACACACACACACACGCGTACACACACGCGCACGCACACACGCACGCACGCACGCACGCACAGTAAACACATGCAAACATGTGCAGCACACAAACGAGCTGATTAAGTGAGCTTAGCTGATTTTGCCTCTCCCACCGAGGGGAGGAGATGGTAGATGCACTGCGCTGACCAATTAAGGCTAAATGACATTTGCGGGGCAATTGTGCATCACCGGAGAGGCCGCAGCGAGGAGAAGAGAGGCACAGAGCGTCCATCACCATCAGAGCATCCTCAGAGCCTCAGCTGGAGGGAGGTATGGGATGCTGAGGTGGTTGGCATGCCAACCAGGGGCCCTCATCCTCAGAGTGGAGGACCAATACCCCACATTCAGCACTCAGAGGAATTAGAAGGTGGCCTAGTGTAACGGATGCCTTCTGGTAGAGTTCGGCATAGAACATTAGTAAAACCTCCCTCCTGAAGCCTCATACAGAACAGTATCAGTAGTACTGAGCTTTTGGTCTGGAACTTTCGTTCAGCGATATTGTACTGTGCCTCCCATACCATAACTGGAGCACTGACTTGTAAGTGGCGGGTTTGAGCACAGATCATCTCAGTTACACTAGTCTCCTATACCCCGCCCCCCGTCCCCGTCCACCCTTCTCTTCTCTTCTCTTTCTTCCCTTCCCTTCACTTCTTCTCCTCTACCAATCATCATTACTACTTCTTTTCCACCTCTAAACCATTCCCCTCTCTCCTCCTCTACCCTTCTTCACTACCACCCTTCATTGCTTCCATCCTTCCTCTCCACCACCTCTACTCTTACCCTCAATCTTTGTTCCCTTCTCCTTTCTCCTCGCCATTCCCTCCTTCCTTCCGGTCCTTCCCTCTACTTTTTCCCTTCCTTTCCTTTCCTTTCCTTTACTTTCCTTTCCTTTCCTTTCCTCTCATTTAATTTCATTTCATTTCATTTCATTTATTTTCCTTTCCTTTTTGTCTTTCCTTCCTCTCATACTTCTTTCCTCTCTCTCTCTATCCTCCGACTTTACCCCTAGGGCGGTCTAAAACTACACGACTATTGACACGATTTTCAGCCAAACCCCCCCTAACGACGATCAGTGGAACATTACCACCTAGAACCATCGCAAGCTATAGCAGGGCAAGATTTCTTCACCGTGTGCAACGTTCTAATATAGAATCTTGCCGGACGCTGTTTGATATATGACTCGAAATGGAACATCGGGCATTGTCT
>NC_085864.1:5061327-5081327 GCF_034702125.1 Engraulis encrasicolus
CATCACTTCCTGTCTCTGCATGGGGTGGCATTGGAGACTGGGGGGCCTGACGAAGGCGTGACTGTGCAGGGCAATTCAGGATAAAATGGAAAACAGAAATCAATTTTATATTCTGCCATATGAGTGGCCAGTGGAGCAGGCAGGGACCGGGGAATCAGACACACACGCACGCACGCACACACACGCACGCACGCACACGCACAGACACACAGACACACAGACACCATATGAACACACACGCACACGCACACGCGCACGCGCGCACGCACACACACACACACACACACACACATACACACGCGCGCGCACACTTGATGGACACACAGACGGGCCAATATAAATATGTATGAGGCCAAATCTGTCCCTGCCTCCACTTTGACTGCCAGGATAATATACCATTATCTTTCTCGGCCCCAAGCTGTGTGTGTGTGTGTGTGTGTGTGTGTGTGTGTGTGTGTGTGTGTGTGTGTGTGTGTGTGTGTGTGTGTGTGTGTGTGTGTGTGTGTGTGTGTGTGTGTGTGTGTGTGTGTGTGTGTGTGTGTGTGTGTGCATACTAGTTGCTATGATTGGACCCAACATCATCTGTTGGGAAAACTGAAATCTCACACACTGGCGTCAAACTTTGGGTTTTTCAGATGAGCAGGAACTTATGGAAAACTGTGATAACTAAAAGTTTCCATGGGGGAGACAGAGTCCAATTCCTGATATATAACACTGCCCAAATTAAAGGTGAACCTTTGGCCATCTTTGTGTACATTATTTTACTTTCGCAAATGCAAACCATGCGCTGAAAAAAAATAGCCAAAAAATTATGCCATAACTAGAACTAAATTAAATTACTCTGTCGAAAAAAAGTAGTGTTAAAAAAGTGTTCCCTGGCCCAGTCGTGGCTGAAACGTTAGAGCACTGTTCTGTTACACCGGGGACCTGGGTACGGTTCCGGCCCGAGGTCATTTCCTGTCCCACTCTTCACTCTATTATCCCAATAAAGGCGTAAAAAAGCGCCCCAAAAAACATTAAATAAATAAAAAGTGTACCCTCTGTGGCCAGGCCAGTATCTCTGTTTCAGGCAGACAGAGGCTAAAATGGCGCCGCACCTTCCGCCATATTTCACCAGCGGGGACGGCGGGCGGCAATTAAACACTTCCTGTGCGGATAGTCCCAGTGCAACTGAACTCACCTTCATGTACTGTATTTACATTTTCCCATTATGTCCGGCCGGCGGATGAAAAATCGTGCTTACTATCCAAGAGTCTCTTTTATGGGCGGCGTAATAAAATTAGACATTTATAATGCCACTCTCTTACATTGCATTACCGCTCTCCTTGTTTTATGGAGGTTGAGTCAAAGCCATCGCATCGTCGGCGTCGCGGGCAAGCACAACCCTCCCACCGAGTGTCCTCTCCACACTGCTGACAGATGGACACCTCACCCCCACCATCACCCTCGCCACCCCAGCCTGCATGCAGTAATATCCCAGTCTCCACAGACACTAACAGTAACACACTCGCTCGCTCGCTCGCTCACTCTCTCTCTCTCTCTCTCTCTCTCTCTCTCTCAGTCTGTCTGAAACAACATAGTTTTTGACTGGCCTCCCCCTTCCCCCTCGACATTCAAAATCCCACAACAACTTTTCTGCGCGTGGGCAGGTGGGCACAGAGAGAAGGACAAGAAGCAGGAGCAGGACTACCAGAGGCATTTAGGAATACATATTCCCCTGACCAAAACAGGGTGCAGATGTATATGCACGCACGCACGCACGCACGCAAGCACGCAAGCACGCACGCACGCACGCACGCACGCACGCACGCACGCACGCAAGCACGCAAGCACGCACGCACAAGCACAGGCATACAACGCACACACGCACACCAGATGCAATGTCCTTATCTGTATGGCCTATTTCTCCTCCCCCTCGCCACCCTTTATCATGGACCGACACTTGTGGTGAACTGGCAATCAAGGGGCACCGGCTGCAACCAGAGAGGAGGGTGTGTGTGTGTGTGTGTGTGTGTGTGTGTGTGTGTGTGTGTGTGTGTGTGTGTGTGTGTGTGTGTGTGTGTGTGAGAGAGAGAGATTGTGTGTGTGTGTGTGTGTGTGTGTGTGTGTGTGTGTGTGTGTGTGTGTGTGTGTGTGTGTGTGTGTGTGTGTGTGTGTGTGTGTGTGTGTGTCTGTGTCTGTGTCTGTGTCTCTGTGTGTTTCACACACACACAAACGGACAAACACACACACGCGCGCACACACACGCACACACACACGCACATACACACATGCACACACACGCACGCACGAAAACGAAGCTCTAATCTCAACTGTTGCATATCTAATACTAATTGGAATCCTGCAACTGGGTCACTGTCATTGTTTCTCAAGTACTGTCAAGTCGGGGGGAAACATATGAAACTGAAATTATACCCGGGCTGCGGAGCTGGAGCGGCGGCGGAGCGCCGGAGACGTAGAGCCATGGAGCCGTGGAGCTGTGGAGCTGACGAGCTGGGGCCCCCCGCCTGATTGAATCCTCTCCCAGCCACTGATGTGCTCTCATCCATCCTATTAAAATATTCAATCTGCCGTCCCAAAGCCACCCCGCCCGTACACACACAGACACACCATCATCATCCCCACCTCTCCACATACACTACAGTCACGCAAGTGCACACACTCACACACGCACACAGGGAAGCCGTCAGGGGGGATACAGGGGTTTGTTGTCCCGGGCCCAGGGAGCGAAGGGGCCCAGAATTGAGTCGGCAGTACATTGTATGTGTCGGGTGGGGGGCCCTTTGAGATAACTTTTCCCAGGGCCCAGTAAAAGTTGTCAGTGGCCCTGCACGCACACACTCACATAAAGTTATGAAGGTCCAAGGAGGGGAAAGAGGGAAGGGCAAATGTGGCCCCCTATGCCCTCCACACTCCACACCATATTATCCTGCCCCCCACCCCAGCCCTGCTCTCTTCTTTCTTATTTTTCCCTTGTCTTTCCCTCGCTCGGTATTCCCAATCTCTGTCCCTGTCTCCCTGTTTCTCATTCTCAAACTCAAACTCTCAGACTATAGAACTTCTCTTTAATACTCCCTTGTTTATCGTTCTCATTACTCTCTCTAGCTGTCGCTCTCTCGCTCTCTCTCTCTCTCTCTCTCTCTCCATTTCAATCATTTAAATCCAGCCCTTCTACAGTCAGAAGAAGCAGCAGTGGCAGTACCAGTTCCTTCTCGTGTCTGCTTCCAGAGGTTTAATTACTATCTCATTCTGGACTCAGACAGTTTGGGGTCGCTCTGTTTGTTTATACTGCATGTGTGTCTCCAGAGCAGACCAAATCTCCCTTCGCCCCCAAGTCTATCAGATTAGGAATACACACGCTTACTACTTACTACAGTCACTGTAATACTGCAAGGCCCCGCGAAACACACACACACACATGAACACAACACACGCATGCACACACGCACGCACACACACACACACACACACACACACACACACACACACACACACACACACACACACACACACACACACACACACACACACACACACACACACACACACACACACACACACACACACACACACACACACACACACACACACACACACTGAAAAATACCAGTTATACTCACAGCAGGACTGTGCACACACGCACACACACAGACAGACACACAGACACACACACAATCTATATGTTGAATGTCAGAGAGACAGGGCCTGACGGGATGAGCTTGCATGCCTAACACACCCAAGCGATGCGGGCTAAAATGCGATGTGATGTGATGTGATTTTTTTGGCGTGATTTTTTTTTTTTTTGGTGGGGAGCGAAGGCATCAGATATACGCTGAGCCCTGATGAGATGGCATGAGGGATAAATGGAGACGCCGTGGCGATGGCGGATTAACCACTGACACGTTAAAACCCAAATTAATAATTAAAGCCGTCCCCCAATGAGAAGAGAAGAGAAGAGCAAACGGCAGCTCTGACTGGAGTTTGCATTTTTTTTCTATCGTTTTTTTTTCTCCTTCATTTGATGCATGCTTTTGGAGGACGATGGGGACAGTGTTTGTATGCATGTATGTGTGTCTAGGTTTGTATGGTGTGTGTGTGTGTGTGTGTGTGTGTCTGTGAGCCTGTGTGCGTGTGTGTGTGTGTGTGTGTGTGTGTGTGTGTGTGTGTGTGTGTGTGTGTGTGTGTGTGTGTGTGTGTGTGTGTGTGTGTGTGTGTGTGTCTGTGTGTCTGTGTGTGTTGTGCGTTTGTGTGTGTCTTATGTGTAGTTGTGTGTGTGTGTGGTGGATGGGATGCTGGATGCGTTCCTTTTCAGGGTGACATGTCTGACTGGCAGGAGGGGGTAAAGAGGAAGGCGGAATGCAATGCTTGGCCGAACTGACTGGATGGCTGCTAATTCCTGGCTTGGTTTGCGATGTCAGATTGTGTTTTAGTCCCTTCTCTGTCAGATTAGAGTTTGGGTCGTTCATTGGTTCGTTTGGCCTGATGCGGGGGCCCACATATGGCTGTATCAGTGTAATCATGTCATCAACTGATTCGCTCGCTCCATTAGATGTTCTTTATCGCCTTCATATTTCATTTCATACAGGGTTTCTCTCTCTTTTGGCTGATCTTACACACACACACACACAAATATACCCCCACACATATTTCACACACACACGTACACACACGCACACAACCACACACACTCATGCGCGGGCACGTGCTCGCTCACTCACACACACACACACACACACACACACACACACACACACACACACACACACACACACACACACACACACACACACACACACAGAGAGAGAGAGAGAGAGAGAGAGAGAGAGAGAGAGAGAGAGAGAGAGAGAGAGAGAGAGAGAGAGAGAGAGAGAGAGAGAGAGAGAAACACAACCGATACATGCACATACAATAAATACACACAAGCAAATATACAAAAACAAATATAATTTGTCTTCTTCTCTTCTCTATAATTTCATCTTCTCTGAGCTACACCACAGCGTTAATAAAGAAGGCTAATACTACACATATCAGGTATTGTTGCTTTTATGGTTGCGAAATGGTTCCCTTGGGGACCATTATCCTTCTGGGGACATCTGACAGAGACCTCAAATATAGCCCCAGAGAACAGCCGCAGCCGTCCTGAAGAAAGAGCAGTTCCCTGCTAGTTCACACACACACACACACACACACACACACACACACACACATATGCACGAATGCACACAAGCATGCACACATACGCACACATGCATGCACACGCACGCATGCATGCACAAGCATGCGCACGTGCGCATGCGCACACACCCTCACACACACACCCTCTCTCACACACACACACACACACACACACACACACACACACACACACACACACACACACACACACACACACACACACACACACACACACACACACACACACACACACACACACACACACACACACACACACACACACAAACACACTATTGGTCTCTCATCCATCACCCTCTGGGTCATTGCATTGATCACATACATCAGCACTGTGTCCACAACAGTTACAGATAATCAAAACTACACTAAACTCCCTTTTGAATAAAGCGGCTAACACTAAATTATACTAAGGGCACTCAACAAACAGGACAGTGACTTGAGTTTTCACTTCACCATTTCACTTTTGGAAGTTTGTTAACACATTTAAAGTGAAGATTGTTTTCAACTTGTGAATGGAATATTTTCATGTTTTAAAATGTAAACTGTGTAAACTCTGTACATGTGCATGCATATACTGTAGTGGACTAAAATCAAGATTTAATTGAAACCCAGTATTCAAAGGGAAAGTATTCAAAACTTGCTGTACTTGGTGTAACTTCATTTTAATTATATTACGATTTCTTGCATTTTCTACTGCATTTCATCTACAGCCTACATTTCCCACTCAATTTGACATTCCAAGTTGCATATCCCGTGGAGATGTCAAAACAACAACATAAACTTTGTTTTTTCGAGGTTTACAAATTGTTTTGTTAGCCTAGAACAGATTAATCTCTCTCTGGCTCCTACAACATTCATTCTCAGTGGCGCGGCAGGAGGCACCGACACAGACAGAAATGTGAACTTAATGTGATGCTTGTTCATTCTTCTTAGTCGTATTATGAACCACTAATCTCAGCATGTTCAGACTTCGCCAAAGAGCCACTTTGCACAAAGTGCTTCTCGCTTCAGAAAACATTTCCAGTCATTCGGATCACAAATGCACTCGAAAATCCATAATATAAGCACTCACATGCGGTTTTGTAGTAAGACACAATTCACTCATTCATGTTTTGTAATTCCATTGCTTGAAACCCTTTAAAGTTTTGTTACAGTGTTAGTTATTTTTCAGATTAGCTTGAAAAATAAAGCTGGCCCGTGGCGGTTTTAACACAGGTAATTCCCCTCTAAAAAAAATGTCTGAGTTTTACTGTTAGTTACCACTGAGATTATCTGTGGACATTTGATGGCCCATAAGGTGAGACCCAGCCAGTTAAAGGGGAAGCTGAGCGTAGACCCTAGGGAGACAGGAAGTGATGTGTTTGGAAGGTGTACACAGTAAAAATAAAATGCAGTGTTAATTCAACACTATTTTGAGAAAATATGCTCCAATTTGATTTCAGTGTTAAATTCCACTCTTTGAATGTTGAATTCCACTCTGTGAAAGCTGTGATGAATTAAACAATCTAAGTATCATTCAAAGCACTCACAGAGTTGAACAGGACCATACTGTATATTCTCAGAATAGTGTTGAATTAACACTGCTGTTTACTGTGTATGAATGCAGATTTATCTGGCTGGAGACAGAACCAGATCAGCCTCACCTTGTGCCAGTGGCATACATCTTAGTCCTGGGTATCTCCAGGTCGCCAAGTCGCCACGTCATCTTCTCTCATTCTCTGTCTCTCTTAACCATTCCTCATGGTTTTCAAGGCATCATTTGCATCAAAAAGGGGGTGAAAAACAGTATGTTAACAAACAAAAAAATCACACACAAGCAAATGAAAACAAAAACAATGCACACATGCCTACACACTTCCATCATTCATGTAATGGGTTTTATTTATTTATTTATTTTTTGTCTACCTCAGCATGCACCCCCCCCCCCTCCAAACCCCTCACTTGTTCTGTTCTCTCCTCCTCTGTTCTCCTCTCCACTCCTCGTCGTCTCCTCAGTTCCCAGTGCTGGAAATGGTATTTGGAGACAAACAACTTCATTCTGCCGTGCGTCTGTAATTAGCTGTGGAATTAGCGCGCCTGACGTGCCTCCATAGATCAGGCGGGCCCTCCGGGGAGGCAGGCAGGGCCCGAGCAAGCCGCATTTCCAATTATTGTGTTGAATTGCTAATTTAGTTATTGTGCCTCCCCGTAATTGTGATGGGTATTGGGTGTGCGATTCAATTTGTTTTAAATATTTGTGGGCTGGCGGGTTGGTAATGGAGCTGACCTATCTGGCGGCCCTATATGAAAGTAGGGGAGGGAGGCGAGGAAGAAGAGAAGAGAAGAAAAAAACAAAAGAGAACAGACTACAAAGATGTTCACGCTCTTCTCTTTCTTTTTTTTTCTTCCTTCTTCTCTCTTCGTCTTGTGTCTTGTGTCTCTCTCCTCTCCTCTCCTCTTCTCTCTCTCTCTGTGTCGTTGTCTCGGTGTCTCTACGCTCCACCCCTCATCCTCCACCAGCAGATTCTTTTCTACTACACCATCACCACCACCACCACCATCACAATCATCAGCAGCACCGCCACCACCGCCACCACCACAGCAGACTTAGTTTGATCTGCCTCATCCCTCTTAAGACTGTTGAAGTTAAAAAGCTTGAAATTTAGAAAATAGCACTTTGATCATCTTCGGGCGGAGAGCAACGAGCATTAGACGGCAGTGCGTTGAGGGCTTTGGTGGGGGGAGATAAGCGGAGGCGGGGTTGGGTGGAGAGGATTGTGTGTGTGTGTGTGTGTGTGTGTGCGTGTGTGTGAGCGTGTGTTAGGGGGGAGCCATTCTACCCCCTCCAAATATTGCCATAACAGTGTTGTGGAGTGCACAAAAGGTACCCAGTGGCCGGGCAGGATTTCAGGGCACAGGAATTTGGAGAGTTGCGAGACAGGACCAAGGATCTCTGAGCTGCACTCCATTCCACTACAGCTTCTCAAAGTAGACTCTAATAAACTCGTACACTGTCAGACCAGCGTAGCAGCAAAAATGAGCATCTAGTTTTCAATCAAATAAATAAAATAAAAATAAAAATAAGCATCTTTTCAATTACCTTCAATAAACCTGTGTCCGAACAATGCACAAGTATACAACCAGTATACAGAAACCTATATAATTGTGTTTTTTTTTTTCAAATGATTTGACTGAACAATTATATGCAACAACACCTTTAGAGTCAGATTGACACCAATCATTTACTGTCTAGTCAGTGCATAGATAAAACAACGAAGACTCCTACAATTATCTGTCTGGCTAATTCAACGACAGTAGTAGTACGGCAGGAAGTCCTGATGATTTAATAATATGCTTTGTAATTAATTACACCACCCTCACCCGAAGGCTCTCATTTTCGAGGCGCGCTCTGCTCTTTTCAGCTGCTCGGATTGCCGAGCGCCAATTAATTTTCGGAGTCCAAACGGCGGGGAGTGCTGACCATCATTAGGAGCAGGACATGCCGACACTAATCAGAAAAACAGATCGATCCTGCTGAAGGCAGGCAGCAGGCACAGACAAGCCAGAACAGGCAGGACCCCCTTCAAGAAATACTCAAATTTGAGGGTGTCCACAACCACACACATGCAAGCGTAGGCACGTGTACACACACACACACACACACACACTGTAGTTTGCCCACTCTTTGCACACATGCACAAACATGCACGCACACAAGCACACACACACCTCCTCAATTCCCCCCCCCCCAAAACAAAATGAACACTATTTGAACAGTGCAAGTAATAATGCATTTCATTAACACTCCCAATGTATAGTTTTTAAAAATAAATTTCAACTAAAAATATTTCTCTCGTTTGTGCAAGGTGCACTGGGCTAGTCCCTTGTTTCATTTAGGTCTAACCAACGTATAAACGTATGCACGTATGCACACGCACACACACACACACACACACACACCCATCTACCTACTATAGAGTAGTAGAAAAGTCTTTTGTCAGTTCAGGCATCAGCAGTGCAGAATGACATATCCTGAGGATAGCACTGCAGGTGAATAGGGATCCCAGGAGGGGTGCATTCATTGGGCATGCTCTGATGCACCGACTGCAAAAAGGGACAACACAGCACAATGCACAGCACATGATGGATTTAGGGTGTACCTCACTAACATTTCTCATAGCTTTACTATTGCAATGATTTGCAAAGGCACTGCCATGCATAGCCAGAACACAAGGGAAAGTGCAGTATACCAATAGAGAGAGTAAAACACAATTTGCTCATGCTGCCCAAACTAACACTGACTTACCATAATAAGTACAGAATAATGCATAATGCATTACTGACTTTCTTAAAAGGAGGGACCTAGTTAGCCACAAGACAAAAAAGGCTGGGTGTTTTGCAATCTCAAAATGAATCCAGTTTTGCCAAAATGTCTGGTTACTTCTACTGCACTTGGCTTTATTGACCAGTGGATGCCTGCTTCCAATTTATAGAAGTTCAAATTCTGTCTTTCTCTTTAGAAGGTTTGGATTATAGCGTTCTGTATTTTTGGTTAGCTGGTATTTTTGCTCACTAGACAGGATTCTAATAATCTATCACAGATAATTCTTCCTCAATATATTTTCCATGGGTTAGAATCAGCAATACGGATGAAAATTTAAACTTCAAAGTCAATTTCACAGAGATAATCATAAAAGCATGGTGTGATACATATTTATACTCAACACCACAACACACACTACACAGTTTTTTTATATAATTATTAAATCATGATTCCTTTATTAGAATTAAATACAGGAACAAACAGATTTGACAAATCGCTGACTGCGTCTCAAGCAGACAGCAGATCCGAGGACAAGAAGGTCACAAGAACAAAAAAAAAGCTTGTACACAAATACATACAGTAGAACATTTCATCTGGCAGAACCGTCATATTTAGTGTTCTGGGTGCAAATATTACGTGACATTTCCGTTTTGACAACTATAATTAGCTCTGCCCATGTTGCCCAAGTTGGTTGGTAGATGTGATTGAGTGTGCTTGTGGGGTTCACAGCTCATTGTGCTTGCAGGTAGACATGTTGTTATGTGTGTGTGTGTGTGTGTGTGTGTGTGTGTGTGTGTGTGTGTGTGTGTGTGTGTGTGTGTGTGTGTGTGTGTGTGTGTGTGTGTGTGTGTGTGTGTGTGTGTGTGTGTGTGTGTGTGTGTGTGTGTGTGTGTGCGCGTGTGTGTGAGCGTGCCTGTGCTTTCATGTGTGCGTCACATCTCACGGTGTGTGTGTGTGTGTGTGTGTGTGTGTGTGTGTGTGTGTGTGTGTGTGTGTGTGTGTGTGTGGTGCCTGTCTGTCTGCATATGACCTGGGGTCAGTATGAAAGGGTCGGTGGTGAATGAGTGTGCCTCTCCAGCTCCTCTGCAGGTCTTTGATACCCCCCCCACATCCAGGCCTTACAACCGCCCACACACCCCCTACACTCCCATTCCACCCTCGTACCCCCCCCCCCCCCTCACCACCATCTCAACCACACGCACCCCTGACATACTTCACACCCCTGGCTACCTACAGCCTGACACACACTCACACGCACACACGCGCGCGCACCCACACGCGCGCGCACCCACACAGGCAACAGCTATTTAAATCTGCCACGTTTGATCATCAATTAAGAACCCCTTCTTCTGAGGCCGTTTTAATCTCCCAATGTGCGAGGTAACGCGTGCCGTGCACGCATGCACACACACACGCACACACACACACGTCCAATCAATACACTGCACTTACTGATGCCCAGATTGTTATTGAGAGTGTCAATAGCGGCGAGTGGAAGAGAAAGAGGAGCGAAATGAAAGGCGATCCTCTTCATCTTCTCCGTTTTAAGTTCAGAAAAGGAAAAACATCCAGAACTTTCCTCAAGTCGACAGAGACAACAGTGATTGTAACACGCTTCCATGTGGCGTTGTTTGTGACATTGTTGGTCAGTGGTTTTGCCCATAGGTGCGTCTGTTTCAAAACATTAGTGTAAGCTACCATTTACACATAGAAAAATAGAAAAATAACATAACATATCTTGAAAATATTACCATCTCTTTAAAGCCTTCATTTTGCCTGTAGCGCTGCAATAGCACCATGGACTCATAATTGCACTTGGGATTAAAAATGGAAACGACCTGAGATCGACAGTAACTTTCTGTGTGTGTGTGTGTGTGTGTGTGTGTGTGTGTGTGTGTGTGTGTGTGTGTGTGTGTGTGTGTGTGTGTGTGTGTGTGTGTGCTGGAGAGAGAAACACAGATAAAGACGAGAGAGAGAGAGAGAGAGAGAGAGAGAGAGAGAGAGAGAGAGAGAGAGAGAGAGAGAGAGAGAGAGAGAGAGAGAGAGAGAGAGAGAGGTTGAGGTGGGGAGATGTAGTGACGTGTAGAATGATGTGAATTATGTTGCTTTTATGTGTGCTTTTGGCAATAATGCACAAGTAGTGCTTTTTGTTGTGCTTATTTGTGCAATTAGTAATCCTTTTGGCAATATCATAGAAGTCATCTCATGTTGTGCCATTCCCTTAACAAGTCTCAGGCTTTGTACTGTATCTGTACCATGCCAGAGAGAGAGAGAGAGAGAGAGAGAGAGAGAGAGAGAGAGAGAGAGAGAGAGAGAGAGAGAGAGATTCACCCAACAAAACCAGTTCTCCCAGCCCAGTTAAAGTCCTGGTCCAGTTAAGTCCAGTGAGGTCCATTTGTGTGCCGAGTCTGGTCCAGCAATACAGTAGTAGTGTGTACGTGTGTGTGTGTGTGTGTGTGTGTGTGTGTGTGTGTGTGTGTGTGTGTGTGTGTGTGTGTGTGTGTGTGTGTGTGTGTGTGTGTGTGTGTATGTGTGTGTGTGTGGTGTATTAGGAAGATGAAGCCGTGTCGTCGGCAACAGCAGCAGCAGCAGGAGGAGGAGGAGGAGGGGGCTGGGTGTCCACCTGTGAGAGGATGCGCAGTACCTCGGCCCTCTGGGGGGCAGACATGTGCTGAGCCAGATGCACTATGGAGTCAACCGCCACCTCCGCATTCCCCTCCACCAGACTAGAGGAGAGAGGGAGAGAGAGAGAGAGGGGGGGGAGAGAGAGAGAGAGAGAGCGAGAGAGAGAGAGAGAGAGAGAGAGAGAGAGAGAGAGAGAGAGAGAGAGAGAGAGAGAGTTTATTCAATTCATGTAATAATCTACTATTTTTGTGTAACCTCATAATGTTTTTTTGTATTATTAAAAAATGCAAAAGATTGCACAGTTGCTATGTCTTCACAAAACAAAACAAAACAAAACAAAAGTTGCTAACCACTGTCTTTCTCCTACACTCACAGGAACAGATATTGTTTTTGTTTTCAGATATTTTTGGACTTATTATGCCTTAATTTGGACGTCTGACAGGAAACGAGTAGGGATGGAGAGATGGGGAAGGATCGTCAAAGGACTAGAATCGAACCTGGGTCGGCGGTGTAATGGTACAACGTTTCAGCCCATTGACCCACTGTGCACCGAGGAAGAGACATTGATATTGTTAGCCCTCTTCTGGTGTGTGAGCATCAGTCACGAGTCCTAACAACACAGCTTCTACGCTTTATACAAACACACACACACACGCACCCGCGCGCACACACACACACACACACACACACACACACACACACACACACACACACACACACACACACACACACACACACACACACACACACACACACACACACACACACACACACACACACACACACACGTGCACACACGTGCACACACGTGCACACACGCACACTAATGATCAGCAGGCTGCTGTGTGAAGCATGGGAGGGTGTGAAGGAATAATTAATAGCACATCTGCAGCTGATGTGGCACCTCACACACACAAACAGACACACACACACACACACACAGTCCCACGGGACTTCATGAATGTGTGTGTGCGTGTGTGTGTCACCAAACATCGTTTGCAATAAGTCTGTGAAAGTGAGAGATTGAGAGTTTGTGTCTGGCTGCTATGCGTCTGTGTGTGTGTGTGTGTGTGTGTGTGTGTGTGTGTGTGTGTGTGTGTGTGTGTGTGTGTGTGTGTGTGTGTGTGTGTGTGTGTGTGTGTGTGTGTGTGTGTGTGTGTGTGTGTGTGTGCGTGCGCACATGCGGGAGTGAATCCCTTGGCTGGTAGTCACCAGGGGCTCTGGTACGATCTCACCAATTCTGCAGCACTATCATTCTTATGCAAATTGCAGCAAGCCGTGATGGCCCCTGTGCCACGCCAATATGCAGTCTGATTCCAATTGTCTACCATCCAATGCAGGTCGCAATGAAAACCACATCTACAATATTGCTGATGCAGAGATAACACTTCTACATCATTTGACATCTTACTCTACCTGAATTTTAACATCTTGATGATTAATTTTAGAAAACTTAAAAAATAAAATATTGAGATATGGATTTCTTTTATTTGAGTGTACCTGTGTGTGGAGAGCAAAGAAAATAGAGAGAATTCTTCATGTTTGTGGACATGAATTCTTCATGTTGTCTGTATGTGTTAGTTACAGTACTGACCTGTGTATCTGCTTGAGGAGTGTGTGTGTGTGTGTGTGTGTGTGTGTGTGTGTGTGTGTGTGTGTGTGTGTGTGTGTGTGTGTGTGTGTGTGTGTGTGTGTGTGTGTGTGTGTGTGTGTGTGTGTGTGTGTGTGTGGGTGTATATGTGTATGTATGTGTGTGTGTGTGTGTTACAGTACTGACCTGTGTATCTGCTTGAGCAGTGCATCTCTCCTGATGTACTTGATGTTCTCCTCGATGACTGAGCGCCCCCCCTCCTCCTCCTCAGCCTTCTGCTGTCGCTCCAACCATTCCACCACGTCCTTATTACTGTCCCACAGGTAGGCCTTAACACACAAACACAGACACACACACAACATTACATTACATTACTTTACACACACACACACATGCATGCATACACACATATTACATTACTTTACATTATATTACACATACACAAATACCCCTCAAGCCATTCCAATACGTCCTTTATTACTGTCCCACAGGTAGGCCTTAACACACAAACACACACACTACATTACATTACAATACACACACACACATTCACTCACTGGTTCTTAATTGTGATTGGCTGATTGGGCGTTCCAAGCGTTGGTTAATCGGCCACAAACAAACACCATTCCAAAGGAAGATTCTTTGCGCGACAAAGTTACACATTTGCGTTTTAGTTGATAGAGAGAATCCGGTGCAGTTGGGGTAGGGAGACTACAGAAGAGAACATCTTTGTGCTGTTTCTGGTTGGAGCGTCAGTGTGATGGCAAAGGCATTTCATTCCTGTGTGCCGTTCGACTCGCTGAGTTTGTGTCTGGAAGCGCGATGAACGTGCGCATGCCCAGTGGTGTTACTGCGGTAACCAGCCACTTTCTCAACTGGACGACGCGAGGCAGATTCATTGTTAATACAGCACTTTTTATAACAACATTGTCAGCGATTCATTGTTACAGTGTTGGATAAGCAATAAGCCACTTGAGTTTGTGGGTTTGTGTTCGATTTATAACGGCTAAGGGGAGTTTTACAGCACTTCGCTTCGCGTGGTGCTCCAACTTAGGTTATACACATACAAACCCACAGACTCAATTGGCTTATTACATTACTCACACACTGTTGATTTGATTTTTTTTGTTTGAATCCAATATTTCAAATGTATATGTACAGGACTTAAATATTTCTCAGAGGTTACACATCAGGGATACAAAAAGCACCACAGCCAACAACACAGACACACCACTGATGCATGCAGACACGCACACACACACGTGCGCGCACACACAAAGAACAGACGTATGTTACACTGCCTGTCTCTGCAATTCACGCTGGGAATAAATCATTGCATCTGTCTGATCTTTCTGCTTGCTGCACGCAACATATGAAACCACAAGCATGTACATGGAGTCATATACGGACATGAACACACACTCACACAAATGCACACACACAGACACACACACATGCACACATACATGCGCACGCACACACACACACACACACACACACACACACACACACACACACACACACACACACACACACACACACACACACACACACACACACACACACACACACACACACACACACACACACACACACACACACACACACACACGAACGCACACAAACACGTAGACTCACATACATGCATTCACACAAGCCTTAAAAAACTGCTCGTCCTATTTGTTTGCCCATCAGACCGATATCCATGGTGATCCACAGAAGTACACAGAGGACCCTCACACAACACAATCTTGCCCTGTAAAGTTAGATACAGTCCACAGCCTCTACACACAGCGAACACACACACACACACACACACGCACACACGCGCACACGCACACACACACACACACACACACAGTCTGTAACCACACACACACGCACAACGAAAGAAGAAAATGCAAAAATGCACACACACACACGCGCACACATACACGCACACTCCCACAGCTGAGTTGAGCTGAGCGTGCGTGAGGGGCTGCTGGTCGTGCCTAGCTGTCCATCATTAATCTGCCCATGATTGATGACTGGCATTGAGGGAAGAACAAGCTGTGAAGGAGTGAACGCATGAGCGCCCCTTTCTCTCTCTCTCTCCCCTTCTCCCTCTCTCTCCATCTCCTTCTCCCTCAACTTCCCTCCTTCTCCCCCTCTCCACCCATCTATATTTCTCTCTCATAATCTTCCTCCTTCCCTCCCTCTCTCTCCCTCTTCCTTTCTCTCCTTCTCTCTTTCTGCATTCGTCGCCTCCTCTTTTAGGGTTGCAAACTTCCATACTATTCTCCACACCTCCTTCTCTACGCCAGGGGAAGAAAGATGAGAGAGAGAGAGAGAGAGAGAGAGAGAGAGGGAGAGAGAGAGAGAGAGAGAGAGAGAGAGAGAGAGAGAGAGGAGAAGAGAATCTAGGAAGAGAAAAATGAAAAATGTGCATGGGTTTGAGAAAGAAAAAAGAAACAAGAGTCTAAACTGAACGTGGGGCAACTAAGTGCATGTTTATAATGATGAAATGAGGGAGAGAGAGAGAGAGAGAGAGAGAGAGAGAGAGAGAGAGAGAGAGAGAGAGAGAGAGAGAGAATAAAAAGAAAGGGCAAGAATGAGAGGATGAGCGTAGCTGGACTGGGCTGCATAGCTAAAATGATGTTAATGTGAGGAGCAAAGCAATGTGGTCACTGGTCTCTAAACAGAACACAGTCACCAGCGCCTGCTACCTGTTTCCACTCGACATGCAGCATCACCAAATAACTCCAGCGCACACACGACAACAAGAATACTGCATTCTCTCATTTCTCTCTCTCACACACGCACAACATCCCTTCTCTCTCTCTCTATCTCTCTCTCTCTCGTCCCCCCCCTCTCTCTCTCTCACACGCACACGCACACGCACACGCACACGCACACGCACACGCACACGCACACGCACACGCACCACCCCCCTCTCTATTTCCAATCAACAAGATTCCATGGTATTCATATTTTTAGGGAGGGAGTGGGTAACACAAAATACGAAACACGCACATTCATGTTCACAAGCCCATAGACACACAAACACACACAGATGCAATTATATGAATCATCAACACATAAGCACCCTATTTGAACACACACCCACAGAAATATACACAGTCTCACACAAACAACGCAGATTCACACATGAACACAGTTTTTTTTTTCTCACACACACATACGGACACTTAGTTTTTAATACAGGGAAATATGCATGCATGCATGACCGCAAACATACACTTACTATTTTAATACAAGGACACCCACTCACAGACACACACAAACTCGCATGTGCGCACGCGCACACACACTTGCTCGCACACACACGCGCACACACGCGCACACACAGACACACAGACACACAGACACACAGACACACACACACACACACACACACACACACACACACACACACAGACTCACACACACACATACACGCGTTGGCACAGGAGGGTGGTAATGACTGTCTCCTTCGGGGGCCCGGGGGCCAAGTACCCCTCGCTGGCGGCTAATGCCACGGCAGGACAGCTCGGCCAATCAGCTAACAGGAGAGACGATAGCCCATGCAGCGCCCAAATAGTGGGGAGGGAGATGGAGACACACACACATACACACACACACGCACACACACACACACACACACACACACACACACACACACACACACACACACACACACACACACACACACACACACACACACACACACACACACACACACACACACGCACACACACACATGCACACGTGCATACGCCTCATTCCCGTTGATACAAGCCCCAACATAAACCCCCTCCGCAAGAGTCATTACCACACAATCACATGCAAAAAATCTGTTAGCCCCCTCCCCGATACCCACACCGACACCACCCCCTCTACAACTCGTCTAAACAATCAAATGCAAAAATCTCCTACCCGCCTCCCCCCATACCCCAACTGCCCCCCACCCCCATGATACCCACACAAACACCACCCCTTTCACTCATCTAAACAATCACATGCAATACTACTACCCCCCCCCCCCCCAATTCACCAAATACAACTCCCATACCCATACAAGCACTAATTCGCAGGGACAGATTATGGCTCCATGGGCCCCTGGGCCAGACGACAAGAAAGGCCCCCCTTCAAGGGGTTTTGCTAGTTTATGAAAATATTTAGGTGTTTCAGGCCTGATAATGGGAGACCCTATGTTGTTGGGGGTGTTGGGGTGTGTCCCATGAAAAAAAATGTTAAAATTGTAATTGTAACGCAATACGAGAATGGAAATATGGAGGCTTGGGCTTCAGGGCCCCTGTGGCTATTGGGCCCCTAAGCCTGGGCCCTGTAGGCCAGTGCAGTAACCAGTCCTCACCTCTGCCCAACCGTAGCTCCCATCTACACATGCAAAAAAACATCCCTATCCCCTCACACCCCACACAATGGCCACTGCTCTACCCACCTAAACAATAGGAAACAATCCCCTCCTCCCATCGTACTTATACCCCCCCCACCTCCCACATTTTAACAATCATATATACAAATCTACCACCCAACCCAATCCCAACATCCACACCCACACATCCCTAACTGAAACCCCCCCCCCCCCCCCCCCCCCCCGCCCCCCCCCCCCCCACCCCCACACACACACACACACACAGACCGAATCTCTTTGCAAACGCAAACGCACACACACACACACCAACGGCTTGTCTTGTGCCACCACACCTGCATATCGCTGACAACGGAGGGCAGGAATAATTTAGCCCCCTCCGCACACACGCACACACACATACACACACGCACATTCACACACACACACACACCCCACTGTGCTCGTGCAATCCTGTGTCCATGATTGATGCGCTTCAAAAATATCAATCACCGACATAATTGGAAAAGTCAAACTGTGCGGTGAGTAGAAATTACGGGGAGAAACACGTTTGCAAAAATTGAAATAAAATGAGACCTTTAAGACGCAATTCCTGTGTGTGTGTGCATGTGTGTGCGTGTGTGTGTTTACTCAGTTTTGCAGTCAGTGTACACCTCCAAGCTAAATCAGCTATGTGTTATTTGAGTGATATTATAGCTATAAGTACCTATATTTACACATCCTTAATCCAATACATCAAATGCAAATAAAAAAGGATTAAAAATAAATGGGCTCTGTACATATTACTTCATATATGTTTTTTTGTGTCGACGCAATTATACATACATTATCCTCTGCAAATATATGCTTTATATCTGCTGTGTCTTAAGGCGTTTCATTTGCCATAAATATAGGATCATTTGTACGCTGCGCTGAGGAACCCACGCTAACATGACGAGACATTTCAGCTTTATTCATACAGCCAAACACTTACAGGCACAGCAGGGCTGGCACAGTTACAAAGACACACACATGCACATGAACATACACTTTGGTGCGCTAACCTGTAACACACACACACACACTAAATATTCTGTGTACAAACATACACACACACAGTCAGGCACACACATTCACACATACGCACACACATAAGCACACACATACGCGCGCGCACACACACACACACACAGAGACACACACACACACACACACACACACACACACACACACACACACACACACACACACACACACACACACACACACACACACACACACACACACACACACACACACACACGTCATGTTTTGTGCTTTCATTTGAGGGAAACCCATGCAGCCAGCCAGGAAGAGGTTAACCCCACCAGACGGAGACTATAAAGGGACTAGGGGAGATGTCGGAATCAAAAGTCAACAAGTTCCGTACGCAGCTCACCCAAAAATTGCCACGCCACACCGACGCCGGCGTCAACGATGCCTTTTGGACGCCGCCTTGATAGCGCCGCGCGCCTTGCCTTGCTAAAATGTATATTCATGAAGTAAGCAACTTCTGATCCCAAACAAAGTAAAGCTCTGGCTTATGAAGATTGCGCGCGCGTTAATGACTTCTTCGTTTTAAGCCCGCATAAGAAAGCCCCAGATTTCCCCGTGCTTGTAGTCCATGAGAATATTTAATACCGTTATTAATCATTTTTAATCCGTTTGCTTTTAATTAAGAAACAGCATGTTGCTGTCCTATCAGCGCGTGCCAGGGTGCAGATTAATTGTAGCTTAAGATAGCGCGCCCTGATTGGTGTAATGTATTAGCTAACAAGACGCCGGCTTCTAAAGATACTTGTACACTACCTTGGGAACTTGGCACCACTCCAGGGCCTGTCTCTCTCTCTCTCTGCCTCTTGCTGTGTGCTGTGTGTGCTGTGTGTGCTGTGTGTGTG
>NC_085864.1:5083827-5086327 GCF_034702125.1 Engraulis encrasicolus
CTGCACTGCCCCCTCGGCCTCCACAAACCAGCGTCGCAGCATGGCCTGCATCTGTCCGTCGGTCAGCTCGGATCCGCCCACCTGCCGAATGCGGCGCTTCACCTCGGCCTCCAGCAGGAGGCGCCGCAGACGCCAGTAGAAGAACTGACGTGATGATGCCCATTCAATCACATCCTGGAAGAAGACGCAAAAACACACATCAACGCACGCACCAACGCACGCTCGCTCGCTCACTCGCTCACACAATGCAGTTGTCATGTACAGTCATGACAAGTCATGAGCATATGACAATTACAAGCATCTACGGTATGTGTACTGGGTGCTCATTCACAATGCAACAATCATCTCTCTTTCCAACCTACTCTCCTCATTCCTTTCCCTTCTTCTGCATTTCCCCAGTTTTGTCCTCTGTTTCCGGGATTTATTTTTGCAAGGGGGAGGGGGGATCCCCCTTTATGCATATCTAAGGACCGTTCCATTGAAATGATTTACAGGCATGGATTTCATACAAGAAATCAGTCATTGTAAGTTGTATTTGAATCTACACTATGATCACCAAATCCTAATGCTGTAACTTGGCGTACTATTTGAATTTCAAGGGAAAGCTCATTTCATGTTTAGCACCCACAGCAATAGATATTGGCATATCTCTATACAGAATCTCTGGCAATACTGCTACGTACCTACAGCCACTGTTGCATGCAAGATTCTCTATTCCTTTGAGTTCCTCACCCTTTCATCACCTTCCTGGCCCATCTCTGCACTGCTCTCTCTCCCTCTCTCTCTCTCTAGTGATGGACAGAGTAATGGCTTCCAGGCTCATCTAGATGTCTTGGCTGGCCAGTCCGGCCACCTAATACCAATCTGTGGGCTTGTTCAGAGTTCTCAGCACTACTGCTGCTACTGCTGCTGCTCAGGGGGGTTGACTCTACACCCCATATCATCATGATCAATCGCTAAGTAAAGAGGGCACCTGGAGTCTGCATGCACGCATAGCTACCTAGCAGGTAGCATCTTTTTTTCCTCTTCTCTCTTCTCTTTGCTCTTTTCTTTTTTTTTGAAGAGGTGGATGGCTGGTGGATGGGGATGGAGATGGTGATGGAAGTGGTGGGGGTGGTGATGGTGTGCTTCAAGTGTATGAATGAATAAATAGATGGATATTTCCAGGCGCTAATCTTTCAGATGACTAAAATACTTCTCTCTCCTGTGAAGCGGCCCATTGTGGGAGATGAGAGTTTGATTGGATGTCTCCCCTGGGGAGCGCTCTCCATTAACCAAGGTGATATAACAGGTAATCAGAAGATAATTAAAAGGCCTCACTCCTTTTTGCAGAGTGCCGCTTCTTCCGAGCGAGGTGGGGTTCGCCGCTGCTAGTGGCGGTGGTGATGGTGGTGGTGGGTGGGGGAAGGTGGGGGAGGGGAGGGGAGGGTATGGAGGGTTGCTGGGCTTGGGCTGAGGGGGATGTTTGGGCTGGTGGTGTTGGTGGTAGTGGTGGTGGGGGCAGGGGTGGGGTGGGGTGGGGTGATGGTTGGGGAGCTGATTGGGGGGCGGAGGGTGGGCGTTGCATCGTCAAGCGTTCACCGAGGCAGCATGATTGTGATCTCGAAAAGAGAAGAGAGCCAGAGCAGAAAAAAAGACGCAGAAGAAGAAGAAGAGGAGGAGGGGAAAAAAAACTTCTGAGGGAGCACTGGAGCGTGCCACAGGTAGGTTATCAGATCCCCTGCTACGCATCATCCATTTCAAATAAGCAGGCAGGCAGCCCAAGCAAGTTTCTACCTCAGGAAAAGGACTGCTTGCCTTTTGGTTGGGAGGATGCTAGTTATTAGTTTCTAACTATTAGCTTCTAGGCATTAGAACTAACGGCTAGCTAGCTCAAGTGAGTGGCTAACACGGGACTCGTAGAGATGACCCTTTTCCCCCAGCAAGCGGAGGAGAATCTTTTCGGAAGAGGTCATGGAACGAAATGGCTCGAAGCTCCGAAAGCAAGTCCAGTTGCGTACGCCACAACTTAAACTCTTCTGACTTCATTGACCTAGGTTAATTAGAGTCTTCCCAGGTATATTTTATCACAGAAAAGGGAGACGATTGATAAGGAAGAGATGGTTCATAAGGCGTTTCTTCCAGAATCCAAATGACGTAAGATTCTAAGCTGCCATCATATGGCTGCCATGCCCTATAGGAGACTAGTGGGGATTCAAAATGAATGGATTTCAATGGGAAAGTCATGCCCATGCAGGAGACCAGACTTGAGCCCACTTTGTAGCATTGGTGATGCATCCAGTAGTACTTAGCTTTAACTTGGTTACCGTATTGAAAATCTTTGTACAGTAGGAACTCACCGAGATGACCCCTTTCTCCTGCATGCGTCCGGGTGTGTCGTGGAGGTCTGCGAACTGTACTGCCACCTGGTGGTAGATGGGCAACAGGAAGTCTTCACGCTCCTTCAGGGCGCTCTCCAGGTCCTTCTTCAGAGCATCGCTCAGGTCTGGGGCAGCTGGGG
>NC_085864.1:5096327-5101327 GCF_034702125.1 Engraulis encrasicolus
CCAAAATTCAGTGCTTCTGCACACGGAATTGTTTTCCGTGATGGGCACACGGAAGTGCTTTCTATATTCCCACAGCACTGTGTTAACTCTATCATTACAAAATACATACCAAATGCTAATCCTATGCAAAATAATGCTATAGCAATTTAAGTTGTGCCCTGACCAAAACATTCCCTAACCTTAACCTTTAATTAAAGACATATTTTTGAGAAATAACTTTTCCAGTTCGTTGATAGGCTATCAAATTCATATAATGAATGAAAGAATACTAGCTGTGCCCAGACCAAAACAATCCCTAACCCTAACCTGTCAGTAAGAAATGTTTTTTTTTAGAGAAAAAATATTTGAAATTAGAAAAATCCTGAGAAAACACAAGACTGTGGAAACATAGAGCTGTGGGAGTATAGAGAGAGCACTTCTGTGTGTCCATCACGGATAACAATTCCGTGTCCAGGAGCACGGAAAACAATTCCGTGTCCTGGAGCACAGAATTTTGGCAAAATCCGTGCTCCTGGACACGGATTTCGTGTCCTTAGCATCCGTGTCCAGGAGCACAGAATTTTTGGAGATCATGTTGTGAAAACCTACCTCCAGCTATCACACGCACGTGGGCACACGCACGCACACACGCACACACACACAACCTTCTCTCCATTTCCCATAAACCACACAGGCACAAACAGACACAAACACACACACACACAGATACAGACACACACAGACACACACACACCCTGGTCTAGTCCGACTCGCCTGCTGTCTGGCAGCCCCCTCTGGAGGCCATGCTGTTATAGACTGGCAGTGACACGAGAGAGAGAGAGAGAGAGAGAGAGAGAGAGAGAGAGAGAGAGAGAGAGAGAGAGAGAGAGAGAGAGAGAGAGAGAGACAGAGAGACAGAGAGTGAAAGAGATAGAGCAAGAGAGGAATAGAGAGAGAGAGAGAGAGAGAGAGAGAGAGATAATTGACTTGTGCACTGTATGTACTAGTTATTATCATTCATTTTTGTGTTGTTTTACTGTTATTAGTACTATTTTGTTGTACAGTATGTCAGCTTTGGCGACACTGCTTTTCACGAGTAATGTCAATAAAACTACCGTTGAATTGGATTGAATTGAGAGAGTGAGAGAGAGAGAGAGAGAGAGAGAGAGAGAGAGAGAGAGCGAGAGAGAGGGATAGAGATAATGAAAGAAGGAAAGAGAGAGAAAGGCAAGGGCAGACTCAGGCTGTCCCTCCTTCAGTGTCTCCATTGCAGTCACTGCCTCTCTTTCTCTGTCTCCCTCTCTCTCTCTCTCCTTGTCACTTCCTCTTTCCCTCCATCTCTCTCACACCATTACTTCTCTGGCTTGCGGCGCCGGTTGAGGTTGCGGTTGTGGCTGGGCATTTTTTTTTACCGGTGTGGAAAACAAACAGAGATTTCTGGTGGCGGGGAGTCAGCCTCGGCATCAGTAATGGTCGCACAGCGGAGTCGCCTGCAGCCTGGCCCGGCTCTCGCTGTGAGCGTGTGTGTGTGTGGGTGTGTGGTGTGCAATTGTGTGTGTGTGTGTGTGTGTGTGTGTGTGTGTGTGTGTGTGTGTGTGTGTGTGTGTGTGTGTGTGTGCGTGCGTGCGTGCGTGCGTGCATGCGTGTGCGTGTGTATGATAGAGAGTGAGGGTGTGTGAGTGTGTGTACGTGAGCGCACAAATGTGTTTGTGTGTGTGTGTGTGTGTGTGTGTGTGTGTGTGTGTGTGTGTGTGTGTGTGTGTGTGTGTGTGTGTGTGTGTGTGTGTGTGTGTGTGTGTGTGTTTGCGGGAACGAATGTGTGTGTATTTGTGTGTTTGCGCGCGTGTGTGTTTTTGTTTGTGTGTGTGTTTGCGTGTGTGAGTCTGTGCTTGAGTGCGTGCGTCAGAGCAAGTGTGTGTGAGTGAGCACGCTGGTGCTTACAGCTCGCCACATTTTACACACAATTTCTCCCGCAGCAGCAACCAGCCGCTCCAAAGAAGAGCAGTTAACCCCCTCACCGCCACAGGGGTGAAATGTGGAGCAGAGAGAGAAATAGTGTGGCTATTGCACTGTATGTATTTATATACGTGTTTGTTTGTGTGTGTGTGTGTGTGTGTGTGTGTGTGTGTGTGTGTGTGTGTGTGTGTGTGTGTGTGTGCCGTGTGTGTGTGTGCCGTGTGTGTGTGTGTGTGTGTGTGTGTGTGTGTGTGTGTGTGTGTGTGTGTGTGTGTGTGTGTGTGTGTGTGTGTGTGTGTGTGTGTGTGTGTGTGTGTGTGTGTGTGTGCACTGTGGGGGTATATATTGTATGTTTATGGTGCACAGCAGGTTATTGTGCCAACAGAATGTGTGTATATGCACTGGCGCCTGCCCTGGAGGGGGAAGTTGTGTGTGAGTGTTAGTGTGTGTATGTTTGCGTTCAGCAGTGTATTTACACAATGTGGCTGGGAGGTTTGGGTGTGTGTTTGTGTTTGTGTGTGTGTATGTGTGTGTACACGAGGTATATGTATTAATTAATTTGTTTGATTGCTCGTTTGTTTGGCCATTACCATGGTTAATTTATTTTGTGGCCCATGTATAGTGTACACTTTGACTTCTTGAGAATTGAAGACTTCTTGACTGCCATTGTCATAGAACAGTTTCCTTTTAAATGACATTTGGCAGCAACGCCAGAGAGGTGCAATATGTCTCAAATGTGGAGCTAATATTGAAGTAATGTAGAGAAGAGAGAGAGAGAGAGAGCGAGAGAGAGAGAGAGAGAGAGAGAGAGAGAGAGAGAGAGAGAGAGAGAGAGAGAGAGAGAGAGAGAGAGAGCGAGAGAGAGAGAAAGAGAGAGAGAGGACATACTGCGTGTTGCCATCACTGTGAAGGACACAGGTGCTGTGCACGCACGCACACACGCACGCGCACACACACGCACGCACACACAGGTGTCAGTGAAGGCTCTGGTCTCACAAACATGCTGGTCAAACAGGGCTGGTCTCACAAACATGCACACACACACTCCTCTATTCATTACATTACATTACACTACACTTAGCTGATGCTTTCATGCAAAACGAGCAACAATTATTTATAAGTTGCTTAATGTCACCTCAGCCATGAAGTGCGGTAGGGTAAGGCTTAGTGGAAGGGTGGGAGTCGAACCAGTAACCCTCTGATCTAAAGCCCTTTCCTTAACCATGAAGCCAGGTCTGCCCATATTCACATGCGCTTTTCCCCCACACGCACATATATACACACCCACCCACACACACACACAAACACAAGAAAGTGTGTTTGTGTGTGTGTGTGGGTGGGTGTGTATATACAAATACACATACACATGCAGTGACTCACCCAGGCGTTCTCGCAGGCTGCGGTACTGCTGGTCCACGCGCAGCATGGCTTTCAGCAGGTCCTTCTTCCGGAACTTAATCTCCACCGTGCCCTCAGGCTCCAACACACCCCCACTACAGACAGAGGAGGCAGCAGACACACACACACGCCGCGTACACACAAACATGTGTACACGTAAACGCATACGCACACACACACGCACACCCACACGCACGCACACAGACACGCACGATGGGTTGGTGTGTTTTGGGGGACCTTGAATCTCTCCATGCTGCTACAGTGGAATTCATCAAAAGCTCATCAGCTAAATAAATAAATAAGTAGATGGCTAAAATGAACTATCCCGCTGGTAGCAGCAAGCAATGGATATTTACCAAAATTATACTGTACATATTTCTTTTACTCATTCAGAAAGAGCAAACTGTTTCGAAATAAATTGCGCAGCATGGAGATCCTAATATTTATTTTTTAAACCACTAATTATACTGTAATTATTACAAATTATTACTTTCCATCAGACCATTAAGAAAATGTTTCATCACTTGCACAGCTGCAATTGCCTCCAATTTAATACAACAATATCATAATCGCTGTAGTATAAGTTTGTAGTTCTTTTATTTATCACTTGTACAACATATTTACTTTTAATGATCCAAGTCTTAATCTGTTACTTCTTACTTTTCTTAGAAAGGTTGTTATGATGATTTTCAGTCATAATTCCATTTACAGCAAAAGGCTACATCTTGAAATGTAGCCGGCGGGCATCTCACCAGCTCTCCATCTCCGTATGTACATTACATTAACATTACATTGCCTTTACACTTCTCACATTTTTAACCAAAGAAAAGAGATTTACAATTTATATATTTCAGGGTATCGGTTACAGTTCCAAGAGCAATGTGGGGTCAGGTGTCGTTCTCAAGGACACTTCAGCCATAGATTGAGCTATAGGGAGGTCAGGTGGGATTTGAACCTACAACCCCCTGATTGAAAGACCAACTCCCTAACCATTAGGCCACCACAGATACCCATCGTTGCATGTACAGTACTTGCAATCTTACCTCCACCACTGACCTGCATTGTGCAAAGAAAATAAAAAGGCGGGCATCTTACCGGCTGTCCACGTCGGCGTACATCTCCATGTGCTCTGGGTTGATGGTGGGGTCGATGACCACCCAGGAGCCGCCCCTCAGCTCCGCCTGCGGAGGGATGTACACCAGCACCGGCTGCCGGTACTCCCGCAGACCGTCCACAATTAAGGCTCCGAACTTTAGCACCTGGTCGTACATGTCTGCAGACGGAGAGATGGCGGGATGGAGGTAGGTAAGGATGGGGGAGGAGAGAGGGGGAGAAAGGAGACATATCAGGGTAAATATCGATACACATATGCAGCAAACTTCAGCACCTGTTCGCAATGTCTCATTAACCAGCACAATTCAGTTTCATGTGGAACAACCTACCCCCTGTCACTAAGGTGCGTCACCACCGTCATAGAGAGTTTTACATGTTTTACATGTTTTAAATTATTATTTTTACAATATGCATCTTCAATGCTGTAGTATAATTATTAAAATAATTCTGCATTTTCATACAATATTTTTTAAGCACATTACTCAAAACAGTTTGCCACCTTGTTTAGTCGGTATAATCAGACTTTGTTAATTCTTCCTGTATCCTCTCTGGTA